>NW_004524959.1:554893-572143 GCF_000260255.1 Octodon degus
CAGTTTTGGGTCCAGTGTGGCACACTTGGGTTCCGGGGACAAGGCATGTTCTGGGGATCAAACTCAGGTCCTTGCATTAGCCTGGCAGGCACTTAGACTGTCAAGCTGTCTCCCCAGCACTGGACATCTTTCATAAGGGCCTTACAAAGACTTTCTTCTAGTCTCTAGCTTCTGTTTTCATTCTCTTAATATTGTGCCCAGTAGAAGTTCTCAATTAATTAAATTGAAAATTTTCCTCATTTTATATTTAATATAACCAATTTTTGTGATTATTGTTAACCACTGCTACAGTTTACACATCTGTGTTTAAAGAAGGGTGTTTTATGCATAAATAAAAACATATTTATCATTTTTTGAAGGTGAATATTCAGATATTAAAATAAGCTTGAAAAAGTGTGGTTGCCATCATTGTTTCACCGTGTTTTATCATGTTTCACCATCTTCATGCTTGTCAAATAGGAAAATAGACAAAATGAGAATATTTTGAAATTTGTTGTACCTGAAAAAGAACACTAATCAAAGGGGAGAAACTAAAAACAGAAGCATCAGTGAAGGGAGAAAGGGGCGCGGCATATAAATCAAAGAGAAGCGAGTCTTTTGGCGTTTGCATGATCGGCTGTTATGCATTATTATTCTTCTGGGTGTAGGTAAAGCCATTAAAATGCTCTACTGATAGATTATTTTAATTTTGTTGCATAAGACTGCCAAGGTAATAAAGTTTATATTTTGTTTCACTTATAATCAAAGCACTATACAAAAATTAAATTGACTTAATTTTTGGTTATGATAATTGGTCTTAAGCTTTATCTAACCTATGACTTATATTTTTACTTTTCTTTAACATTTCTGTAGTTACGTTTTGATTAAGCACAAATTTGAGAATGGCCAAACTTATTTTAAGGTATTTGGCAATTCTGCATTCTGATAGCTTAGGAGAAAAGCAACAGTATGTGTGCTGAATTCCAAAGCCTAAAATGCCTTTTTAAAAATGATCTTGGTTTTGAATCTCAATTTTTGACCATTCGGGCAAGACTGTTCACATCTTTATGGGTAATTCTCATTACCCTTGAAACCTTTACTGGTGGACGGGAAATTATTTTGGCAATTATGCACCTAGCATGAGACCTCTGAGTCCTTCTGTCACACGCAGTGACAGTACCCAGAGTAAGAAGAAACAACACAGAAATTGGTGCAAAAATTGCCTGATGAAAGACCTTCTTATCATTCCATAAAACACCGAGATAAAACTCGTAAAGCATGAGACATTTTTCATACTGTAAATAACTGAGGTAAATCTCCAAAACAAATCCACAACTGAACCAAAATTCTTTAATCAAACACCATGCCCGGGTAGCTCCTAAACAGCACAAACCAGATTGAAACAAACATCTACCTAAATTTATAGGCTGTCATCTGTATAAAAAATAAAAATAAATGAAATAATGCTAGATGTGTTTGGAACTTGTAGCATTTCTAAAGGATGATTCTGATGGCTGCTATTTAGAAAACATGGCTGACAGTATCTTTGGTCATATACAATTCAATAAGGAATTGCACATTTTTTTGACAAAACTTTATCAGGCCTTCAGAAAGCAAAATGATGTAGCAAAATTTGGGAGTGTTTGATTTTTTTTTTTTTTTTTTTTTTTTTTTTTTTTTTTTTTAGTAGAGTAAGTACTTTCATTGTGGACTATGCAAATCTCCTAAATTTGAAGGACTGAAACGAGAATATCTTATCCTACTTGCAAGCACACATTAACACTTTCTAGTTACCCAGATTCTGGCAGAAAATATGAAACTTGAAAGTCAGAGAAAAAAGCACACGTTATTGCTCATCATAAAAATTGTTGCCAGAGGGCCTGGGAGATGGCTCAGTGGAATAAGCGCTTCCCTGGCAAGCGCAAGGGCCTGAGTTCAATCCCCGGTTCTGGAAAAAAAAAAAAAAAAAAATTGTTGCCAAAATACTAGAATTTGTCCCTTTCCTCAAATATCAATTCCACAGGGTGAAGCCAAGTGAGTGAAATAATATCTTCACTTGTGTTACACAGAGAACCCTGTATTTTGTGTCGAGAATTCTTCATAATGTGTCATAGACTAACCATAACATTTCAGAAGGATGTATTGTCTTCATTACACTGAATAATATTCAATTCTGTCTTTTGCTCAAAGAGAAGATAACAGTTTACAAAATCATTATACCAATATCTTTAAAAAATGGTAGTAATATTATATAAGTATTTTTTAAAAAAATCTTTCCTCATAAGGTATAGAATATGGTACGCTAACACAGACTTGACCCCTGCTCACAGTGTGGTCTGTTCCAGTGTGAAGTTGGGATGGGATATGAGAATTTGTGTGCTCTAAGTCAGGACAAGGCACCTTAGTACACCACTAGAACCACATACTGCTCCAGTAAAAATCAATGTCTTTCATGAATACTAGTTAGGTGGATAAGACTGACACATAGCAAGTACAGTACATGCATTGGAACTACATTTACTTTTCTTTTGAAGTTTTTTTGTTAACCCTGAATAAAAAAAATGGTTATGTATACATTGTTAGGGTAACACAAAGAAGAAGTTCTTAAATTAGTACAGTGGGTTTTTTTTTTTTGTTGTTGTTGTTGTTGTTTTTCTGTATGTTAAGAGATAGCAGTGGGGTCTGGGGAGATGGCTCAGTGGAATAAGCACTTCCCTGGCAAGCTCAAGGGCCTAAATTCAATCCCAGGTTCTGCAGAAAAGAGAGAGAGAAAGAGAGAGAGAGAGAGAGAGAGAGAGAGAGAGAGAGAGAGATGCTCAGAAGTACAGAGGATAAAGTTCTTTGGAAATTTTAGGTCACTTATTAATAATGAAAGCATGTCATTCAATTTTCATATCATGGCTCTCTCCAAGTAAAGTATTTCAGCCTTGTCCAAAATCTAACATTAATGATTTAAACAAGAAGAAAGGTTAAATAAACATGAATGATTACTAGGGCTTATTTTCACCAGCTGTTTATGACTTTCAATAGATATATATTTTCCAAACATTGCATACAGATGAAAAAATTGGAAAAGCCATCTGGGAAATTATAATTTATTAAATTAGCTAATTTGTTTATGGATTTTCACACTTTTGCGTGGTTTTTTTTTTTTTTTTTTTTTTCCAGAACCAAGGATTGAACTCAAGCCCTTGAGTTTGCCAGGGAAGCGCTTATTCCACTGAACCATCTCCCCAGCCCGTATGTTATGTTTTCTTATGTCATCATACTTGCCTCAGTGTATTGTAATTGTCCATTTAACTTCATATGGTTTAAGGTTTTTGCGGAACTGGGGATTGAACTCAGGCCCCTGTGCTTGCCAGGCAAATGTTTAATCTACTGAGCTATCTCCCCGGCCCCATGTTTTAAGTATTGCAAACTTTTTTAAAATGCCTTTTAAACAGACCTACACATCAGAATGAGTTAGATGATTTGAAATACATGCATACATATGAACTTTCACAGCTGAACCTATTCTCATGAATCTAATATGTGGATTTAGGCTTCTATTCATGTGCATTTTTTAAAAAAGTATCATGGTAAAGTTGTATATACATATTAGTTTAAAACAATAGTCTTGGGTGAGATAGCTCAGCAGACTAAGCACCTGCGTAAGCAAGCGCAGGGAACAGGGATTGATCTCCAGCACCACATACCATGCCAGCCCCATCCCTGGACATACTGAGCAGGCCACAGAGACCTGGCTTAGTGGTACATGCCTATAATCCCAGAAATGAGGAGGCTAAAAACAGGAGCTGCAGGGTGAGATCTGTACCAAATACATAAAAAAATAAATAAAAATAAATTGGTCTTAGAATGTATCATGATAGCAATTAAATTATCAGTTTTTGTTGTGTCAATCATTGTGCTTGGGGCTGGTGAGATGGCTCAGTGGTCTAAAGCACCTACTTAGAACAAGCTTAGCAAAACACAGGGACCACGGTTCAATCCCTCAGCACCACATGCCAGCCCGCCCTACCCCCTGGTGGGCTGAGTGGACACACACGCACACACACACACACACACACACACACATAAATAAAATTTAAAAAAATTAAAAAAAATCATTGTGCTTGATACATCATACATATTTTTATACATGCCTTATATTTTTTCTGGCTCATATTAAAAAATTCATCTTTTTTCATATACATTACCTCAACACTGTCCTGGAGGATTTTTTATTTTTTTTTTGTGGAACTGGGGATTGAACTCAGGCCCTTGCGATTGCCAGGGAAGTGCTTATTCCACCGAGCCATTTCCCCGGCCCCTGATTTTTTAATTTCTTTCAGGTTTCTATCTAATAACACTTCCATCCAGTAAAAGAATTACAATTTTTTTAAGGAATTTTTGGTGCTAGGAATGGAACTTAGGACCTTGTGCTTGCGAGGTAGGCACTGTGCCACTGAGCTATAACACCAAACCTAAGAAACACAAAATACTATAACATTCCTCTAGTCAGCATTGCATCCAATGCCTTTGTAGTCCAATAATCAGTTAAGCAATATAAAATTGCATGCCTTTTTTAATGTTCCAAGGCTTTTCACTAGAGGTGGAAATTAAAATGAGTTAGATGATTAAAAATCCATTCATACATACGTGAATGCAGAAGAACATGGTTGTGTAAGTTGGTAGTTGCATATTAATAATCTCTTCTATTCGCATTGTCATTGCTGCTTATTAGCAGAACAAATTTTTGTCATTGTTGTTGCAGTATTAGGAATTCAACCAAGGGCATGTGCATGCTGGACAAGTTCTCTATCACAAGCTACCTTCCTAACACTACACTTGATAAATACGATTTCTACTTCCTGGAAAATTCCCTTGCTTTATGTGCATCTTTTTCATTTTAGCATAATTAGTAAATTTATTCAGTGATACCTTCAAGCATTATATTGTTAGTAACTACATTCGGCATGGTTCCCTAACCCAGTACTTATTCATTTAAGCTGTAGTTTAAAAAGATTGGTATGAATTTATCATTTTTGTCTAATGCAGTGAATATAAAAATAAATTATGTATCTATCTATATTAGAGAATTTTGGGGTACTGTCATGCTACATGCTGACAACTGTGACAGAGGTCCTAGTAAATGTCAGGTATTTTAATACATATTTGGCTAATAAGCAAGCACATTTAAAAATAATGTTAAAGGGCCGGCCAGATAGCTTAGTGGACTAAAGCGCCTGCTGAGGCAAAGCATAGTGGCCCAGGTTCAATCCCAGGTGTGCCATGCCAGACCTGTCTCTGAGGCATGCTGAGGCAGCAACTGAGACTGGGCATGGTGGTATGTGCCTGTAATCCCAGTGCTTGGGAGGCTGAAAACAGGATAATCAGTAAGAGTTTGATCTATGTAGTGAGATCCTGTACCCTGCACTAAATACTTTTTAAAAAATAAAAAGTAAATTAAAATAAGGTTGAAATAAACAAAGTTTAAATCACAGTTTACTTGTACACACTGTTTGAAAATAAAATCCTTGATATTTTGAGATGGCAGATTTCATAAATCCAAAGGCTGAAAATAAAGACCAATATTGGTATATATTTGATATGTGCTTATAAGTTTGTTTTCTCTTTACAAACTATTAACCAAAAAAAAAAAAAAAATCAAAAAGGCATAGATAAACCCCCAACATAATGTTCTCCTATTGAAGGGTGCCTAGCATGTTCACTTACATAAAGTATTGTTTTCAAGATTGTAGTTGTACTTCATTAGAATGTGACTCTAGGTGCTCTGAATAAAAGGAGTGGTTTTGTTGACCAAACCTGTCGAAGTGAAACCCAGACCCAAAAAGGGAATTCTAACAGGCAGAAGGACAGCCAAATGTCTTTGCTGACTGTGTTATGGCTAAAATTGGCATATGGCTGAGCTTGTGGCCTACATCTTAGCTCTAAGGATAAATAAATAGGTAATTAAATATGATGAAGGACTTTGTTGTCTTTCTTTTAAAGCAACATAAAGTGTTAGCAATTAATGAATGAAAACTATAAGCAGATGTATCATTTTCTAGATTTTACCTCAAAACTATTTAGCAAATATTTTAACTCAATACAGAAGAAGCAAATAAAATAA
The DNA here is from genome assembly GCF_000260255.1 of Octodon degus. Classification (NCBI taxonomy): domain Eukaryota; kingdom Metazoa; phylum Chordata; class Mammalia; order Rodentia; family Octodontidae; genus Octodon; species Octodon degus. The sequence goes on from NW_004524959.1 coordinate 560,985, forward strand.
TACTATAAATATCAACTGTTACTTACTCTTCGAAACAATAAAAAAGAACTCAGCCTTAGGGCCTAAATTTATAATTCCTTAATCTCAGTTATGTGAGTTCCAATCTGCATTTTGAAAACATATTAACTTTCAAAGGAGGTCCAGCCAGATATTTCAAAGGACAAAAGTGTCTGCTTAGGCAGAGCGCAGTGGCCAGGTTTGATCCCTGGCATGCCATGTTGACCCTTCCCCAGGACACACCGAAACAGGGTGATTAAGACAGGGCGTGTTGGTGCGTGCTTGTAATCCCAGCACTTGGGGGCCTGGAAACAAGAGGATCATTATGAGTTCAATCTATATAGTGAGACCTGTACACCCTGCAGGCCCTGCCCTAAATTTTTAAAAAAAATCAAAAGTATCAACTCTGCTTTGCTTGTAAAATACTATAAGTCAGTATCTTTAAAATTAAAGATAGTTAAAACTGATTAACGTTGCTTAAACTATGGGACCCACAGATAGTAGATGAATTTGTTATATAAATTTAAAATGTAATCTCTGGCAATTATTGCAACTTAATAAACATCCAATGTGATAAAGAAAGAGTTTGAATCAAGGAAGTCCTAGAATATTTTTGGCAGAGATCACTGTAAAAAGTTAGTAAAATCATGCAATGAGGTTGGGGAATAAATATTGCATTTGTGAAAGTTTTGTAAGAAACTTGCCTGAATTATTCTTGAAGGCTTCTCCTGTCCTTGAGTCCACTCTGCTCTATTATGGCTTATGTGATACCAAAACATAATCATCTCACTGATAAGAACAGTGATATCTTTAGGGAAGAGTATCAAATATTTACAAATGCTGCAGTCAAAATTTTCATCCTGATGCATCTGTGTGAGATAATATACAATTTAGAATTTTTTATAGTTTATGATAACTTATAATATCAGCATGTAGGAATTTGTTTTGCCAACTCATTCAAAAGCATACTGCAACTAAACTGTGTGCAAAATGTACAAATGGATGTTTACTTATCTGGACTTTCAACTTCATGGAGACAGGGAAAATGAATCACTTCAGAGGTCTCAGTCTTTTTCTATGAAGTAGTTTTTAGAAATCCTTCTGTGGTGATTTGATTCCTTTGGCTCTCTAAAGCTTCACAGAAGCTGAAAAGACATTTAAGCACTATGAAATTAGCATAAAAAGTCACTCTATTTACTTAAAAATTGCAAGAGGTTGGAGTTTGTACTGAGCACACATACTGAGAATAATTGAGGTTCTAGGCTTATGCAGAATAAGGAAGGAATTTTCTAATGAGAGGATAATTTTTTTTTCAGTATGACATACATCATGGAAAAATATCAATCCCAGGCTAAATCACATTGTTCTTAAGAATGCAAAGGCCTTGATCTTCTATGCTTTCACAAAATTATGTGATCCAATGCCCATAACAAGCGAGTTAATATATAGCTACAGTACACACAGGTTAATGCACATTCAAATACTCCCCCTACTTCGCCACACCATTCTCTGGTATATACAAAGTAACAGATTAATTGATATCATTCATATGATCATGAATCAATGATTTGAATTATAAGAGCTTTCACTTAGAAGGATTTTCAAAACAAATATTATATTTAACTCTTTTTATCAGTTCTTTCTAAAGTCCTTTCATACTCCTGCCTTACATCAACATTCTAGGTGAAATTATGGTCTTCCTTTGAATCCTGAGTTTGGCATCTGAAGTTCATTGAAACTCAGAAAAAAATATTTCCAAACAATTGCATCTACATTGAATAGGTATATTTATCTTTTCATTCCCTAAATCACATACCATAACAATTATTTCTAGAAACATATATGGTATTATGTTTTATAATTAATGGAGATAATTGATAAGATGTACCTAGGTTATAAGACATTTTACATGAAGGACTTGTGCATGTACAGATTGTGGTATCTGGGAAGTACTGGAACCAGTTCTTTGCAGATATCAAGGTAAAACTTGGTACTAAATAGTTAATATTCAAAATCTGCTCAATGCAAGGAGGCTTGGTGTACCATAGATAAATCATCAATAGACTGAGAGTTTCTGGAATAGACCTACAAAACAAATCAAAGTAAAGGCTGAAATGTTTCTAACTGTACAAAATTACTAAGGTGTTGCTAACCAACTGGAAAGTGTTGCTGTGGTAGTCAAGACATCTGCAGCACAGATGTATGTTAAGTGCAAACTGAACAATGCTCCCAGAAAGAATATGTGTTGAGTAATAGTCATGCTGTCCCTGAAGGTGTTTTTCTATATTAGATTAAAAATTTGTTTGTCAAACTGTTTTTTTTTTTTTTTTTTTCTTTAAAAACTCCTTGCTCCCTGTGTCAGGGTCGATCAGTCTTCTCCTGCATGAGAGCTGACTGACAGTCCTGAGCTCATTAAATAAAGGCTCTTTCAAACTCCAATTTGGCCTCCAATCTTGTTCCTATGCTGAATATCCCATAACATCTAGAAAGAATTGATTCTCCTGAGTTCCAGAACAAAATTCTTCCTATAGCTTTCTAATACCTCATAGATTTCTTTCTTCTTGTTATAAAAAATAGCATTTCTCTTAGGGAGTCATGGGATTACAGAAGAAAATCAACTCTGAGTCTATGTTAATACATAATACAGGACTAAAATTAAAAATAATACCACAAAAATCATCTTAGCCAATTCCAATTTTACTAATGATTAAAAACATAGGCAGAAACCAAGCAAAGAAACAATATAACTTTTTAGAGGAAAATTGAATGTGTTAGGTACAGCTTCCAAATTTCCCATCTCCAGCAGTAATCATATTGTTGGTTAATACAAGTTTTGAATAGTGTGTGCAGAGCAATTGTACTGAAGGAAATCTTTTGGGATTAGGTAGCTCTTTATTTTATATTCTTTTGATATGTGAGACAAAAGTCCAATGTAACTTTTCCATTCATTCTTTGCAACAGTAAATCAATTTTGACTATAACATTTCACCAGGATTGATGGATGGATTGATTTTGTATTTAGTACAGGGTCTACAGGGTCCCACTACAAAGGTTGGACTCAGAGTGATCCTCTTGTTTTCAGCCTCCCAAACATTGAGATTACAGGCCCTCACCATTACACCCAGTCTTAGTCGTGTCTCAGCACACCCTGGGATCAAACCGCGATCCCTGTGTCTGCCTAAGCAGGTTTTTTAATCCTCTGAGCTATCTGACTGGCCCTTACATTTATTTTTTACTGAAGATAGCTTTCAATATTTTTTTTTTAATTTTTAAGAACAACCTGCTTAGGCAGAGCACAGCGGCTGGGGTTCAATTCCCGGTGTGCCGTGCCAGCCATGCCCCAGGGTGCACTGAGACAGCGATTGAGACTGGGCGTGTTGACACATGCCTATAATAGCAGCACCTAGGAGCCTGAAAATAGGGGGATCATTACGAGTCTGATCTATGTAATGAGACCCTGTAGATCCTGTACACCCTTTACTAAAATTAAAAAAAAAAGTATACACATTTCCATCTAGTTCTCTGATTCTATTGAAATGTTGACAAATGCCTTAATAGTAGTATCTGTAATAGCAATTAAATTGTTTGAAAAAATAAAATTTTAAAACAAACCAATATGAAGGTAACAATAATTGATATATTGTGTATTATCTTTAATTTAGTTATTCAGAGTGGAAGTTATAGGAATGTAATTGTACAAACAATATTAGCACAAGACTTTCTTTTCAATGAACTAAGACACATTGGTAGTATAATTAGTTAATGACCATGACTAATAATAATTACTATGCATATTATTATTTTTCATTATTTTTTTCTTCCTTATTTTCTCTATTGCCCCATTCCAATTTCTCTTTCCATTTGAAGTTACTCCCCATTTTACAGTATTTGTTGTACATTTCAGATCTTCTTTACTCTTAGATTCTCACATTAGGGAGACAATATGATGTTTGCATTTGTGTGTCTGGTTTACTTCACTTATAAGTATGGTCTCAAGTTACACTGTTTACCTATAAAAATTTCCGGTTTATCTTTCTTTGTGACTGAGTAGTACTCCAATGTATTAAAAAAATCGCATTTTTTTAATCCATACTTTGGTTGATAGGAATTTGGATTGTTTTCAAGATTACCTATGACAAATTGTGCTGCTATAAACATGGGTACATATGTGTTACAGTGGTATGTTTTAAATTTGTTTATTTCAGCCAACTCAGTTCCCCAAAAAGAAGCCAGTCTGAATATAAGATAGTAATTGCCAGAGTCCAGGAAGAGTAGAGAGTTGGTAGTACTCACAAAGTCTGTATATCAACCTCAAAAACACAGAAATAAGGAATGAGTTCTAGTATTCTATGGTATTATAGAATGACTATAGTTCACAAAATCCTATTACACGTGTAATGCAAAACTTAAGTGTGGACAGGCCAGATAGCTCAGGGGATTAAAGTGCCTTCTTAGGCAGATGCAGGGACTGGTGCTCCATCTCCAGTGTGCCATGCTGACCCCACCCTAGGGGCATGCTGAGATAGTGATTGAGACTGTGTGTGGTGGTGCACGCCCGTAATCCCAGCACTTGGGAGGCTGAAAACAGGAGAGTCACTACGAGTCTGATCTACATAGTGAGACCCTGTAGACCCTGTAGACCTATACTACAAACAGGAAAATAAAAAACTTAAGTGAGAACAGTGCTCCAACGTAAAGTGATGATAAGGAAAAGGCAATATTTACTCAGCTACCTTGAAGGGTACGTGCCATATAGGTATATATGGCAACTGCACTGCACACCATGAATATATACCATTATTATGTGCTAAAGAAATAAACAATTCGGTTCCTCAGACTTTGCCCCTGGAACACTTCTTAGGTAGGAATTCTGCTCAGTCCAGGAGTAACTGCAGTCAGCATGTTGTCAAGGAGCCTGGGTGGAGACAATCTTTCCACGAGAAGCCCTAGCAGTGAGGAAAACTGTCCCATCCTTTTTCTTCCCTCTGTGCTCATTATTTCTGTTTCTGCAAAATAAGGCAGCATGATCCTGGATGCCGTATGAAAATAATTAATTCTTTAGTGGCCCTGCCTTCTTCTTGTGTGATGTGCATGGCCTCTCTTGGTTAGCTTACCATTTTAGGTTTTGTTTTCATTTTGTTTCCCCTTCTTGTGACTTATAAAACAGCACTATACTGCAGACACATTAGTTTTATATTACAAAGTTTTGTTTTGATGTTATTCTTTTTATTTTAAGGAGAGAAAGAAAGATGCAGAATTTATTCTTTTAATCAAATATGGAAGAAAGGCTCAGAAACTTTTCTTTTTTTAGTTTTGGTTCTGTTTAGTGTGTGCTCACAGCATGTAAAGATTGCGTTCCTGGGGCTGGTGAGATGGCTCAGTGGTCTAAAGCACCTACTTAGAACAAGCTTAGCAAAGCAGAGGGACAGCGGTTCAATCCCCCAGCACCACATGCCAGCCAGCCCGCCCCCTGGTGGGCTGAGCTGGCCACACACACACACACACACACACACACATAAATAAATAAATAATAAATAAAAATTTGAAATAAAAAAAAGATTGCGTTCCTCCTGGGGAGCAGGCACATGCACACAGCACCCCTTAATCCTCTTCTCACCCCTCCTCCTTGCCCTCCCTGCATCTCTTGGTCTCCCTTAGAGTCGAGAAAGCTGCATCTCCTTACTTCCTGTCATCGTTGCTTTTGCTTTTTCTTTATAGTCTGCATTTCTTGTGTGAGAGAAATCATGTGAGAGGAAAGCTTGTATGTCTGATTTATTTTACTAAATATTTTTGTTCCCGTATCAGTTAATTGTCACATGACAAATGGCTATCAAGCATCAGGAATGTGAGAGTAGGCATTTTCACAGTGTCTTTGGTACGTGTATACCATGTGTCAATTTCACTAAATCTTATTTGTGTAGATGTGTGGCGTCCCAAACGTATACAAACATTTTTGCTAATTTTCTATTTGTGTACATGCCATTGTGAACAATAAATCTAAGAGCTTCGATTGTATCCTTTAAAATATATGCATGTTTGCATATCACTGTATTTTATTACACCTGGTATGTTGCACATTCACTTGGGATGGAAGGGAAATCAGTGACAAAAGTGAAATTCTGTTGTTTTTACATGAAATAGATTCATTCTGACTCTTCTACTGATGTAAGGAATTTTTCCATTTTGGTGTGAGGCCACAAAAAGTGAAAAATCAAAAACTTCTTACATTTTACTTATCTTCTCATTGTAATACTACTTTACCTGAAACTTTTCCTATATTTCATTCAATTTTCCTTGTAACATTACTTTTCTTACCACAGCAGACAAATAACAAAGTTCGTTTCGCAAAATGAAGAACTTGCAAAGCAGAAATGTTCTTTTAGTGGGAAAAAAAATTTGTTTTTGTGTCCTTGAAAGTACTTGATGCTTTTAGAAAAGTAAAGTATGACGTTCTTACAGATACGTTAAAAAATGAATATTTTCAATTTGTGTGCGGCACAAGTAAATCTGCATCTGAATGTATCTTGGGCTATCTTTGCTAGTTGGGCAGCAGTTATTCATGATTATAGCTTTGGGTTGCATAGTAAGTACAGGATGTTACTGAAACATGACTTTGTAAGTACCACAGAATCAACTTTCCATTGGTTTATTTTTTATATTGATTCTGATAATCATGCAGGCTAGAATTATGGACACAAACTACACACACAAAGAAATAGGCTTGCAGTTTAGATATTAAGTGATTCAGGTAAATGTCAATAATTTAATTCCATAATATTTTTTAAATGTAAAAATACAATTATTGCAAACAAACTTAAAAAGATACTAAGAATTGAAAACTCTTTTGATTCACCACTGAAGCAGTTAGGGTTGTTACTGGAGTGACTAAGAATGTTAAGATGAGCTTAGCCAGATAAATAGTTGCATAATTGGAGTTTTTTTTTTTCTAGGCACACATAATACACATCTGTTCTCCAGATGCACGTAACAACAGACTGATCTAATATGCTGGATAAAATTCATCCATGATTTGAAAGATGAAGTCACATGTTTGTATCTCACATTATCGATTTTTCCCACAATTTCTGAATTACTCAAATTCACTTTTCTTTTTCCATGACATTGCAAAGTTATTTTTATAAGGATGGTATAAACTCCATGCTTATGTCCTCAACAAGACAGTGGTCGGTACTGCCATTAGAATTATTTTAATCCCACCCATTTTTTTAAGGTGGTAGTCAACCAAAAATAATCCTAAGAGTCAACATACAATGAAGGGAGGAAATAAAGAACTAAGACAGGGAAAGAAGGAAAAAGGAAGGACGGATGAAGGGAGGAAGGAAAAAGAAATAAAGATACTACAGTAAGTCAGTAAAGGTACTAAGATCTAAAAAAATAGCATATGTATTTAGCAAGACTCTGATGAATGTTATGTACATGGGTAAAAAGCATTTCATTTATTATTAAGCCATTACATGGAAAATAAAATTTATTCAAATCCATTTAGAGATTTTTTTTCAGAGTTAGCATTAAGCAAAGGAAACATCCTAAGTCATTTAAATTGTACATCTGAGTTTGGAAATGTAGGCAGAGTGAAAATGAACTAAAGTGTTCTTTTTCTCCTAAAAGGGTCTTTACATCAAATTATTTTTTCACTTGTTTGGAAGCAAATGAGTGTGTGTTTGAATGATGCACACTCACACGCATATAGCTATGCAAATGCGTACATATGAATTCGAGAATTTTATGTTCCATGATCCACGACCTACCCATCCATTTTGGTTAAGACTCTGTACCATCCACTGACAATAAAAATTGTCATAATAATTTACTCAAGGATGATTCTAATTATTTTAATCTTGAAAGAGTACAGTTTCTTAGTTACTCCATCTTTTCTGGTATATCGCATTAGAGAAAAAAACACAAGAAAAATATATATAATTAGTGTAAAAGAACTTGTATATGAAGCAGCATAGTTAGTATTATTCAGGTAGACATTCCCTCAATATTTTAAGATTCTATGAGAAACCACTATATCTTCTTGCATATCTCTTCATACCAGTTATAAATCATGAGGCTGCCCAGGAGTAAGATGATCTATTCTTTATGTCTGCAGTACTCAAGCTTCTAAAATAATTTCAGGGTATTTTATAGTTTCTACTAAATAACCAATTAAGCAATGCTTATAAAGAGAAAAAATTGTTTACTGTTATTTTGCAAGCATGAAGAATTGGGTTATTTATGATTTTTCAATTGGAATCCTGTTACATTAATTTATCAAATCTATAATATTCAGAAAAAGCAGTGAATCCTGAATTTTCAGTATCTCAAAACCAAAATCACAATTTCATTCATCATTCAATGGGTGACATTAGAAGATACAGATGGCTTATGGTCTGTCATGGTGCTTCTTTCTTTATAATAGAAGGATCCTTGTTTGAAAATGATTATTTTATGTATTATAATGTGTTGACAAGTAATACCACTTTGAGTTTATATGTAGCCAATCAAAAGTTTTAAGTGTATGTATGTGTATGTAGAAAATAAAAATAATAAAAAATTATATGAACTATACAATAGATATAAAGACTTATAATTTGTTTTAAAGGCTTAGACATAATGAAGTGATTGTATTGTTTTCATGAATGGTATGATTTAAATATCTCTAAAAATCTTGCTAAATTTTAAATGTCTTCTTTCAAAACACAGGTTGAAAGGTTTAGGAGGTGGTTGGAGTCTGAGTATCCCACATTCGTGCATAGAGTCAATATCTAGAGATTGGATTTGTTATTAGTGGGAGCACTGTGCTTGCAATTACTACTGTCTCCTTTCTCTCTCACTTTCTTTTACACCAAGGGATACATATTGAGCAGTTGTGATACAGCAGAGAAGCCCTCACCAAGTGCTGGTGCTATTGAATTTTACAAAATCCAGTGCTATATGAAATAAATTTCTTTCCTTTACAAATTACCACATCTCTATTAGTCTGATATAGCAGTATATTAAAATATTATATTTTATTAACATGGCACACATATCTAATACATATTTTTATGTATTCCAATGAATATTGGATGCAGTAGATAATATACATAAAACAGTTTAATTTTTTTATCCGCTTTCTTTTCCCTTTCTATCCTCCATCTCTTGTTCTCCTTTGCATTTGATAAAGATCTATCTTCCTATTCATATTGTCTCTCATTTTTGCCTTTAAACTTGGAGTTTATCATACCAGAGAAAATATGTTTAATCATGTGTGTCTAACTTATGTCACTTAATGTTCAATTTCCTAAAAATAGAGTACAGCACTCCATTGTGTATAAAGTCACATTTTCTTTACCTACTCACTTGCTGATGGATATAAAGGCTGCTTCCAGGATTTAGCTATTGATAATTGTGCTGCTAAATACATGGGCATACAGGTATGAGTGTCTATGATATTTTAAATTCTTGGTTAAATGGGAATTCTAGTTTAACTTTTTTGAGGAATACCCATAGTGGCTACCTAACTGGTTGAACTAGATTACATTCCCACCAACTGTGTAAAATTATGCCTTATTTCCTCATACCCTTATCAGTATTTGTTATTATTTGATTTCTTGATGATGGTCATTCCTTCTGGGGTAACATGGAATCTCAGTATTGTTTTAATCCTATTTCTCTAATGATCCCTGAAGTTGAATACAGCTCCCTTAATTTATGGGCTGTTTTTACTTCTCCTTTGAAGTGTCTATTCATTTCTTTTGCACATTTTGATTTGGATCTTTTACTAATAGGGTTCTACTTTGGAGAGAGTAAAATGAGGGGAAAGTACTATTTACAATAGCACCATGAAAAATTAAATACTTGGTACTGTTCTGGGGAAGTGAAAAATTCTTACAATGAAAACCACAGCACTTAACAGAAGGAAACCTAAGAGGGAATAAAATGAAAAGGTAACAGAGCTCCTGGATAGCCAGAGCCAACATAGGTAAAAGGGACACATTTCCAGAGTAGACACAGAGATTTAATGCAGTCTCAGTTAAAATTCTAACAATATTCTTTACAGAATGTGAGAAAACTTCAATTAATATGGAAGTAGAAAATCCAAAATAGCAAAATCAATTCTGAATTAAAAAGAGCAAAACAAGAGCTATCATAATTATGTACTTGAACTTATATCACAAAAATCTGGGGCTGGCGAGTAGGCTCAGTAGAATAAGCACTTCCCTGGCAAGTGCAAGGGCCTGAATTCAATCCCTGTTTCCACCAAAAAAATAAAAAAGAAAAAAGGAAAAGAAGATGACAATGTTATTATTATTAGACAAAATTGTGCAATGTATTACTTATTGAAACTGTCCTACTAATCAGTTTTGAAACTGTCTCATTGCTATTGTTTCTCAATAAAATTATTTAAAAAATAAAACTAAAGTAAAACTAGGCAACAACAACAACAGAAATAGAATAATGACATTAATTCAAAAAAAAGTTCTGCAATAAAAATAGAATGGTACCCCACAAACCAGTCATGACAATTAGTGGAGAATAATAGATTATGCAGGAAAAACATCAAGTATTCAACCATTTAATTTGTGACAAAAATTAAAAAAAAATACACCGAAGGTAAGATAGCACCTATAGTATATATTGCTGAAAAATCTGGCCATCCATATGTAGAAGACTGAATATTTGTTTATTATTTATTTTTTTAATGTGTTTAATACAGGGTCTCACTATGCAACTCCGTCTCATGGTGATCCACTTGTTTTCAGCCTTCCCAGTGCTGTGCACCACCACACCTGCTCTTAGTAGATGGCACTGGGAGTCGGCGGCTGGCACTGGGAGCCTGGTGTGGGGCCAGTGTGGCATGTGGTGCCAGCGATAGACCCTTGTCTCTGTGCTTGCCTAAGCACATGCTTAGTCCACTGAGCTATCTTGCTGTCCCTAAGACTGAATTTTGAACTATATATTTCACCAGATAATAAACTAAGAAATTTTGATCAAGAACAAAATATTAAAAAAAAAAAAAACTAAACTGTTTAAAGAGAAAATAGTCAAAATTCTTTGAGTCAGAAATGTAGCCAGAGGGGCTGGAGAGATGGCTCAGTGGTCTAAAGCACCTACTTAGAACAAGCTTAGCAAAGCACAGGGACCGCGGTTCAATCCCCCAGCACCACATGCCA
>NW_004524959.1:572243-577219 GCF_000260255.1 Octodon degus
CTCTCTCTCTCTCTCTCTCTCTCTCTCTCTCAAATAAATAAAAAAAAAATTTAAAAAAAAATAAAAAAAAGAAATGTAGCCAGAGTCTTTCTGAACAAAACCCCGTTTGCACTGGAATTAGTATCACAATCAACAAATGGAATTACATATTAAAAGCCATGGAGCAGGCCATGGAGCTAGTTCACCAGTCTAAGTGCCTGCCTAGACAAGTTCAAAGATTCAGGTTCAGTCGCTGGTACCATATGCCTTGTTGGGCTTGCAGAGATAGCCACCAAGACAAGGCATGTTGGGAAATGCCTGTAATTGCACTACTGGGGAAGCTGGGACAGGAGGATCACTATGAGTCTGAGTCCGAGTTGTGTAGTCCCTATACCAAACACATAAGGAAAAAAATAAATCCACAGAGCAATAGAAATAAGGAATTAAATGAAAAGATCATTTACAAAATTCAAAATCATTTTCTAGCTATTCTATACACAGATGACAATAATAGCCACATCATACACACACACACACGTGTGTGTGTGTGTGTGTGTGTGTGTGTGTGTGTGTGTAAGTTAGGAGTCAATTTTAAGTATTTAAAAATTTAATTTTAAGATAATTTTAATTATTTTATCAATTTTTTCCTGAATATTATGATAAATTTTTGTGATAATTTCAGTTAAAAAACTTCTAAACTTATCTAGTTACAGAAATCTTAAATAATTCAATATCTAATGCTGTATTCTATGAAAAACAGGTTTGTTTTCACAAGAAAGTATTGATTTCGGCCTGTCAACAACTTTAATTCCATGTGAGGAGGCAGAATTTTTAAAAAAATCATTTGAGATTTTGAAAATGTCTATAAAAATTGTTGCTATAGGTAAGGATAAAAGCCATCTTGGACAGAATGACAAAGATCCATAACACAGCGACGTTTAAGAATGATACCAAACAGACGAGACCCATGTGTTCATTAGAAGAGATGGTGGAAAATATACCAAGGAGAAATTAAACAACGATGATTCATTTGTTCTACAAATTACCAAAAAGCCTGATTTTGCTATTGGTTTAAGGTGCAATGGGTAAAGAGCTCAAGAATCTTTACTCCTTTACATAAAAATAAGAGTAAACAGTACAAATTGAAAACAAATGAGGCTTCTGGGGCCCATCTAAAGTTTCCCCAGTTTCCATCTGGAGAAAGAGTCTCACATATAGAGACGAGAACTCAGAACTGATGACATAGAGTAACAGGAGTAATAGGAACAAAGACTACAGATGTTGAGAATACTGTGATGGTCATTTTGCTGAATGGCATTTGTTGGAACGTTGACTAAAACGAGAGAGGGGAATTGCTAAGGCCCCAGTCTCAGAGGCACCTTCACACTTTTCTCACAGGGCTTTACGATGAATGCAGAAAGATCCTGTGCAGCTGTTGCAGAACAGTAGGAAATAATCACATCTGAAATGTACCCATTTTATGCCTGCTGTATTCCAGAGATAGAGACTTTGCTCAGGCAAAGCCTTATCTCATCTGATAAAGGAATTCGCCTTTTCTCCAAAAACTTTCACACTTTCTGCATAACTTAATAAAAGGCAAAATCAAAAACAGACAAATTGGATTATAATAAACCAACATGCTTTTTCACAGCAAAGAAAATAAAGCATTAAGAGAAAATATACAATGGGACAAATTTTGCAGACCACTCATTAACGAGGAATTAATGTCCAGAATATATACTTCAATAATAACAAAGGATGGTGAAGATGTGGGGAGAAGGAAACTTCATTGTGGTGGGAGTATAATCTGATATAAACAGTATGGAAATTACACCTAATCTAAAACCAGAAAATCCTAATCTAAAAACAGGGACCCAGTTAGTCCCTGTTTAGTCTCTTCTTGAGTTAGACACATAATACCTCAGTAATATGGACATAGCCATGTTTCTAGCAGCAAAATCCATAATAGTTAAATATCGGAAATAGCTTATCTTTCCATCAGCAGATGAATTGATAAAATAAATTTTGGTATTTATGCACAATGGAGCACTACTGATCATAAATAATGATACACTGGAGGAATTTGTCTGAAGGTGGATGCATCTCAAGACTAGTATATTAATTGAAGCAAATCAGACACACAAACTTAAACATGACGCGGTCTATCTCATAGTAAACAATTGCTACATAACTATATAATCTTGAGCGCATTGTTTATATATATGGCACTGCACAATTCTCCAACTGAGACATGATGTTTCTGATTTTACCTTTTCTGTTACAGATTTTTCTATATTCTTTAGCTTCCAATTACTGAGGGAGGTGTTTTGCAATTTTCCGTAGTACTTGCGGATCAATGATTTTTTTCTTCAGTCTCATGATTTTGCCTTATGTAGCCAGGGATTTGGTTTAGTGAAATATGTACTAAGAACACTTAGCTATTGTAACAGAATTGCTTTTTATTATTATATAATTACTGTAATTATCATGAACTATGAAATACAAATTGAATAGTATTACAGCAATATGTATATATGAATTCAAAAATCTAAGCACCACAAAAATAGATCATTTCTCTAAGCACTAAATAGGCCCCTCTCCAAAAAAGATATAAAAATTGAGACGTACATAAAAAAGGAAACAAATACTCAATATGTTTACATTATATATTTGGAAGTGGAATATATTCTGCAAAGGTTAATTAGATTAAAGTATTATTAGAGAAAAGTGATTAAGAAAATAATCATGTTTTACACATTAGACTTCATTTACTTAAGGTATTATTTAAAGATTAATTAATGTATTACTTTTGCATTACATGTGGACATATGTAAAATAATTTAATTTTTGAGTATGTATACATATGTGATCATACACGCATGTTTGTGTTTTCTTATGCAATTTAGATAAAAGTTATGACAATTTAATTCATGTCAATTTGTTTAGTAAGATTTAGAAGGACTATAAAGGGGAAAATGGATTTAGTGGCCATATATATGTTCTTGATAACACTTGTTATAAGGACAAGTTTAAATCTTCTTTATACATAAACAGATGCCTACTATACATGCTTATATAAGCTTAAAATTCATATATATATATATATATATATATATATATATGAGATAATGTAACATTAATTTGTCATCCACTCAAAAACTTACCTTTAATTTACTCATTTTTCTTAGCAGGTACAGTAAATGAAAGCTTAATTATAGTAGGGTGTATTTTTATGACAGAGTAGTTCTTTTTCTCTTTCTTTCTTTTCTTCCCTTCCTTTCTTCTTTTACTTTCTTTCTTTCTTCATTTCTTTCTTTCAGTCCTGAGGACAAGGCTGGCATGGCATGTGGTGCTGTGGAAAAACCACGTCTCCCTGCGCCTGCCTAAAGCAGGTACTTCAGACCACTGAGATATCTCGTCAGCTCAGAGAGTAGTTCTTTCTTATCTGAGGTGTGCATCCTAAGACCCCAGTACATATCTAAAGCCGCAGATAGCTCCAAATCCAATAAACATCATGTTTTCTCCTAATACAAAAGTATGATGCCAACATATACATAAAAGGGAAATGTAACAAAAAGCAACTTACACTCGTCCAAAACACCTTAACACTGAGTTTTTCAGCATGTGATTTATGCTTCAAAATGGCATTAAAATGAGATGCTATGACATATTTTGCATTGTTCTTTAAAAAATGTATTTCAGAAAATACATAGTATTTACTTTAGGAAGTTATTTCATTTTCAATAATTTAAACTAAATAATTTTTGAGTACAAAACCTTGTTAAGACTTGCTAATTGTTTCTTTTATATTATCGTTTCCTTAAAAAACTGATTTATTTTCTTCAAAATAATGTTCAATTTTTCTAACAAAAATCTTTGCTTATGGGAAAACATATTTAACATATTTCTCTTTTATTTTGTCCTATGAAATATTCATGCACTTGTTTTTAACAAATCTAAATCAAAAGACATGTAAGGAAGGCCAAAACATTAATTTGACATTCATCTCATTAATAAGTTCTATAATTGGGAATTTTGTTTTTGCTGTTTTGTGGTTGAGTTCTGTTCACACTTTTAAGCTATATTCTATTCCATAACTTTATAAATTTTCTCTTTCAAAATCACTACCTTGATTAATATGTTTTCTGTAGTTTTATATCAATCAATACTATTCTTCAAGTTTGATGTTCCATTTCAATACTTTTGTCGCTATTCCAAATATTCAGACTTTCCATATAAATATTTGAAAGACATTTTCTTAAAGATAATAACTTCAAAAAGAAAAAGTCCTTGTAGGCTATTTATTGCATGTTAATTGAATGACCAGTCAAAAGAAACATTTCTTAAGTTATGAAGCCTACTAATCTATAGTGTATCCCTCCATTTAATTTTTATTCCATCCTTCTTAAGTTATATTTTTATATTAAATTGATTTCTTATCAAAACAATGTTGAAAAGAGTTCAGTTATAGGTCTCACTTTTTTAATTTCAAAATTTATTACAAAAATAACAGTATTCAACAAATCAGTACTCAGTAAATGTGAAAGTGGCACAAAGGACAGGAACAAATATTTAGATGATTGTAATATAATATATGCCACAAGAATAGTGATATTTGTCAAGAACTCTAATATAATCCAATTGATAAATGAACAATTTTGTCAACAACTGCTTTTGGGAAACTGAATATTCAATAGCAGAAAAGATCCCATTGAATCCCTACTATATATCATATGCAAATTTTAACTCAGAGTAACTATAGATCTGTGGAATAAAACTGACCTTGGTAAATGTCATGGCCGATGATAATTTCTTAAATATGATATTAAAAGTACAGGCAAAAATTAGCAGAATTTGAAAGGTAAATTTTCTGCACATTAAGAGACCTTAGTAGTGAAGAGAGCAGCCCACTGCAAGGAAGAAAATTACAAGTCATGCATGTGGCAAAAGGTGATACAAACTGCACAGAGGTTTTATTCCAACTGAACAATACCACA
>NW_004524959.1:577569-591870 GCF_000260255.1 Octodon degus
TAAGTAAAATAGGGCGATCACAAAACCTTGTATATTCTATTTCCACTAACGTAAGGTAAGTAGACTAGTGGATTCAAAAAGTAAAAGAAAAAATGACACTTTTCATAAATGAGGAGCAACGGAGAATGGGACATTATATTCAATTGTAATGAAGTTTTAGCTTTAATTTTAGTTTTAGTTTTGCTTTTGAAGGTTTGTTTTAGTTTAGTTTAGTACTTTCCAAAGATGCATAATGCAACCATTAAACAATTAAGATAAATTAAAATAGTAATGGTATGTACATTTGAGCAGAACATAAATGGGTTTATAGCTGTTTTTATATTTAGTTGTATCGTATAAGCTATGTATTTTAAGCTATTTGCATTGAGAATTAATTATTTATCATTGAATTAAAACAGACTATCTTATGAAAGGATGGTTAATGGACATAGGCTTCTACTTGACAGAAGCAATAATTTCTAATGATATATCACACAATAGGGTAACTGTGTTTGACAACAAGTAATTGAATATATAAACATAGTTACTGGAGAGGACGTTAAAGGTTTCCATTACAAAGAAAGATAAACATCAAGGGTGATGTGTATGCCCATTGTCTGCATCTCCTTATTACACTTTGTTTGTCTGCATTAAAATGTCACAGTGTTCATCATAAATATGTGTGCTCACTCTGTGGCAATGAAAAATAACAATATATTTAAAAAATAAAATTATATAAATTATGTTTTCTGAAATCTAAGCTTTCTTCTATACAATTTCGTGTTCTTATTTTTGTCTGCTTTTGTTATAATGAAACATTAAAACAAGAAAAAAATTCCTTGGCTTCAATGAATTTGTAGTTCATATCTTTTAAAATGTTTTTAATGGTTGTGGTGGGGTTCACAATGTATGACCATAACAGCATATTAGGTTCTACTTTCAAATAATATTGTCAAATATTTCTCAACCTGCTGTTGTCACAATTTTACTATCACATATTAAATAAACAATTAAGGTATTTCTTTTCTTTTCTTTTATTTATTTTGCGGTACAGGAGGTTGAACTCAGGACTCTGTGCTTGCCAGACGAGTGCTTGTTTTACTAGCTGTCTCCCCACTCCCAATTAATGTATTTCTACTACTTTTACTTTAGAGGCTCAGCTACTTTTGGAAGCAGTTGAAACAAGGAAATGCTGATTTAATTATCTTTTACTTGTTCAATTTTCAACATTTTTTCTTTATAAAAAGCTTAGTGACCTAAAGAACTTCATTAAACATTTCTGAGGGCTCTCACATTCCTCAATTCAAATCTACCTGACAATTATATTTTTTCTAATTTTTAAGTAACTTTTGTTTTGTAAGATTATAATTTTGAAATGGTGTTTTTTACTGTCCCACATTGTCTCAGGTAAAGTTTTAATACCAGTCTTTTCCTATAATACTTGCATTTTCATTCTATGTAAATCCAGTATGACAACTCACTATGGCCTAAAATATTAATAGCTACATTTAATAATATGTAAGGATTTGCTGATTAATATTTTTGTTTCATAATCCAGACAAAAGTTAATCCATTAAAACAATAAAAACAATTTAACTCTTGATCTCATCCTTACCTAGCTGGGCATTGCCTAATAGCTAATTTTTCTCCGGGGTTTGCAGTCATTTATCTTTAACTGTAGATTGTCTGGACTGAGATCATCTTAACCACATCTGCAAGGTGCTATGCATTTGTTCAAACATCTCAGTCATTGAAAAGATTGTTACTCTAACTTTAGTCCTAACACTAACCCTAAGTAAATCTTCTTTATACCTTGTTTTATGGCAGTAGTAGTTTTTGCTTTGCTTTGCTTTACTTTTTGCTTTTAGGAGAAACCATTCCTCAAGGAAGAGCTTTTTTTTTTTTTTAAATTGCAGTACTACACTTGAAAAACCTACAAATTTCTCCTGTTTTCTGGTCAAAACCAGAACAGACACCAACCAACAGAGATCATGTCAACCAGGTAAAGAATATGTTCTGTGAAAGCTATTAAGCCACTCAGAACAGACCCTGAAGATACTATGTTAACATTCTATAATATAGACACTCCACACTTCCCTGTGAGTTTCCCCTACTGTTCTCCTCACTAATACTTCCCACAAGGGTTTTCTTTCCTTGTTATTTCTACACAAGAACATCCTTTCTGTTGAAAGAATTGAGATCTATATTTAAGATTCTCTTTTAATTTAAGGGATTAAGATAAATCATCTCTCGAACTCAGCTAAAAAAGAATCAGCATTCTGGGGACATAAACAATTACTATAATACATTGTTCCGTTATTAAAGATGATTATTAGAAATTACCTTTAGCATTTATTAATATAATGTTAGGAGGTGAAAAATAATATAATTGAATATTTTGCAATATTTTGGAAGACAATGCTTTATGGTATGTTGATGTTATTAACTCCTTTACAAAGAGAATGCTGAAGTAGATTCTCATATCAATTATATTCCCTGAAAATATTATACTTTTACATTATCATTATTATTGTTATTAATTTACGATTTTGGCACAGGGTCTTGTTACAGAGCTCAGACTCAGAGAGATCCTCCTGTCTCAGTCTCCCCAGTGGTGAGATTACAGGTGTGCACCACCATGCCCAGTCTCGGTGGCCAACTCATAAGGCCCAGGAAGGGACTTGCATGGCATGTAGTACTAGGGATCGAACCTGGGTCCTTGAGCTTGTGAGGCAGGCACTTAGACTGCTGATCCATCTCTCTGGCCCTATACTTTTAACAGTCACATTGTGTTAGATGAACATGCTTGCGATAAAATTATGTTTAAATAAATTTTAGTTCTTTCCTTTTTTATATTTACCTGCATGTTTCTTTTGCCTTTCTGAAGGCAAGATGAAGGCAGGTACTTCAACACACAACTGTCAGAACACTGATGGCACTTGGAATGTTTTACCTGAATAATTAAAATGGTATTTATTTAATTTATTGGGATGACATTAGCAGAATGTGTATTACTAGTTTGATAATAACATAAAATGTCTCTTCATCCTCATAAGCATGTACCATTTTAACAATTGTGACAGTGACATTATATTTCAAAGAGTTTTGCCCTGAGCAAGATTTAACATCTTTTTTAGTAGCTTAGAAAGATCCAAGGCTTATCTCCAGAGGACATCTTCTACTGCTGTTACACTGCATAAAAGGCATTTGTCACTATAATGCCGACAGTCTACTAGCTAATTTTAAATGCATAAATGAGTGCCTGATAAAAGAATCATCAAATATTTGAGAAAAATAGACACCAACCAACAGAGATCATGTCAGCCAGGTAAAGAATTTGTTCTGTGGAAGATATTAACTCAATCAGAACAGACCCTGAAGATACTATGTTAACATTCTACAATATAGACACTCCACACTTCCCTGTGAATTTCTTCTCCTGTTCTCCTCACTGATATTTCACACAAGGTTTTTCTTTCCCTGTTATTCCTGTACGCAATGCTTAGGGTATGATGATGTTGTTAATTCCTTTATCAAAGAGAAGGTTGAAATAGATTTTCACATCAATTCTATTCCCTGTCCAGCATTTGCACCCACAGCCTTCTCTGAAATTTTTCAAACTCCTGATAGATGATCTTTCCAAACTTTTGTGTAAAGGGCATCAATCAATCTAAGGATGTTTGCTCCCAGATCTCATTTTCTCTGAATTACACTGGGACATTTCTAAATCAGTTTTCCATTCTCTCCTGCAAGTTCAATCTTTCATTCTCTTTTAAATAAAGCTAACAAAAAGTGAAGCAATATTTTTCTAATCTGTAAAATATTTATTTTCACCTTAGTTGTCCTGTCATTTATGACTATTTTGGTATGTTCTTTATCAAATTTCCACAACTTAGTTAACTGAATCCCACTATAAGCACATGTTTGGTTACCCTATTATGAAAATGATGTTAATTATTAATGAGCTATATGGTTAAAATGATCAACTCTCAGGTGTTATAGTGACCTCATTGGCAGAATCTGATGTTTTTTTTTTTTTTGTTGTTGTTGTTTTTTTTTTTTGTTTTGTTTTGTTTTGTTTTGTTTTGTTTTGTTTTGTTTTGTGGCCAGCTCAGCCTACGCTGGGGGCAGGGCTGGCTGGCATGTGTTGCCATGGGATCAAACTGTGGTCCCTGAACTATGCCTAAGCTTGCCTAAGCAGGCACTTTAGACCACTGAGCTATCTCATCAGCCCCAGACTTTTTTTTGGCAGAAACGGGGATTGAACTCAGGCCCTTGTGCTTGCAAGAGAAGCACAATTCCACTGAGCTATCTCCCCAGCCAATCTGATGTGATTGATTAGAGTTAATTTTTCTTACCTTGCACACATATTCGTTTTTCTTTTTCTATTTTTACTAAGCCTTCTGTTTTGAAATATTGTAGGTTTATTTGTAGTAGTAAGAGAATATTAGGTAATTCTATATTTGTGTTGGCTTCTTCCAATGATAATATTTTATAAACATAGTGCATATTGTAATGAATAATTTAATGATTTAATAATTTAATGATTTCATGATCAGAAATTTTATCATGAAATTAATTAGGCAGCATCCCTCCTTGTATTTTCCAGAAATTATACTTGTACATATTTTTTCCTTAAGAATTTTCTTTTGTTCTCTAATAAAATGAATTGTATACACTTCCTTTTAAGGAGAGTAAATGTAAAAAATAAATTGTATTAATAACTATAAACTATAAATTATTTCTTATTGAATATGAAAATGTGGTAGTGATGTTTTAACGTTAAGGTTATCAGACGCTTGTCTGTAATTTACCTGGTTTGTATCTCCTAAGATTTATTTACTTTTTATTTACACAGATCTTTATATAGGCTGGGTTTTTTAATCTTTTGCCAAATTTTAGAGATTTTTAGTATTGAGAATCACTTAAAGAAACTCTTCAACACCCCTTTTTGTTTTATGTTTTGTGTGGAACTCTTGACTGATCATAGGTCATTTGCACTAATCTTTGTTCTACCCCTTTTTTAAATTTTGAGAGAACTTCTTGCTAAATTGGCCAGGCTGGGCACAAAGTTGCAAGACTCTTTCCTCAATTTCTCAGATACCTGGGATTACAAGCATGGGCCAAAGTGCCTGGCTATTTCTCTTTTAATAACTCTGTAATTCCAGTGAAACAAACAAAAGTGTAGTTATTGTTTTTTTGTAGTCCCACAATTGTATAAACTAAAAAAAAAAAAAAAAAAAATTAAAAGACTGTTCTATTTCTCAGATTATATACTTTCTGTTGCTTCAGCTTCAAATTTACCGATTCAAATATGCCTGGCTCATTATATTTTAAACTTCTCCATGATTTGTTTTATTTCTTTCATTGTATTGTTATAGTTTAGACTTAAAATTTCCATTTGCTGTTGTTCATGTCTCTATTTTTTTCTGAGAGTATTTGTTTTCTGAGATTTTGTTCTCATTTCTTTCTAGTCTTTTTGTAGTATCTTCTTGAAACATTATTATGATGGCCACTTACAATAATAATCAGATCACTCCAACTTCTTATAAGTAATTCTAATATTTGTTATTGTTATCTGTTGGGACTTTTATTTCATTCACTTTGTAAGCTTCCTGTAGCTCAATATGGAAATTCATTTTTATTGAAATATGGAAATATGAGTCATTACATTGAGTCATAGATCCTACTTAAACATTTCAATTTAGCTTGATCTTTTGACCCTGTTCTTCAGGAGAAAGGAGAAGGATGCCATTTTACAGAAGAGTCCAAGTTCCTCATTCAGCCCATATGTTGGTGCTTAGGGTTGGAAAGAGAGTCCTTTCTCTGAAAGATAGAATGCAAGTCCTAGATTTCTATGTGGTCTTCAGCTTTGTATGTGTGAGCAATAGTCTCTTTAGCATTGAGCAGAAATAAAACTACTGGTTTTCTAGAACCACATAGGTTTTGTGTGGTAAGGAGAAAATATTTTGACTCATTACACTCTGATTCCGGTGGACATATATATGTCCCAAAATGTCCATGCTTTTATGGATGGCGTGGGATTAAAGTATTTTCCTATGGTGTTTGAAGTAGTTTTAAAATATAAAATACAATCTTACTAGAGTTTTCCCTTGCTAACTTTGGTTAGAGGAAGAAAACTATTGTTATAAGTTAGTTTTATTCTATTCCTGTTGTCATTTCTCTATTGTCACCAATTCACCACAGTGCTGCTCCTTACATGACAAGGTGGCTACTAAGCCCCTAGCTACATTAAATCCCTGACTACATTCTATCTTTCAGATTCTTATTCTGATTCCTTTTTCTCTATTATCTGCAGGAATCTTCATTGCTAAATGTACAAGGAATAGGAAAAGAAAAACAGCTCTATCTTTCATAATATGGAATTTGCAATCTAGTTACAGCTCAGAGATTACTCTTTTTTATATTTTACATCAACTATATGAAAGAAGACAAGCCTAAAATCTCTTTATCCCCAATAAGATAATAGATATGATATATATAAGTATGAAGTATTATAAACATTTTAAAGTTAATACTTCAAAATATAGACATACATCAATTAATCACAAGATTTTAATGTATATTAAAATTTAACTTTAGTTGTTTCAGATTGTTGTCTTTTTCTCAATGAGGAGCATAGGATGTTAGAATAGAAGTGATATTTTTGTTCTTCTATAACATCTTTTATCCAAATCCCTGAACACAAATAATTATTCCTTTAATATTTTTGTATTTATAAAATTCTGAACCAAAGGAGAAAACACTTAAAGCAGTAAAGATAATTACTAATCTATGCTTCTTCAGTGATATTAATAAATAGTTGTAGTGGTATTTTATTACACAAAGACAGCAATAAAAATTTGGAAAGATCATAAAAATATGCAAAAGATGATCTTCTTAATATATGAACGTTATTTTGGGGCTTTGGAATATTAATAAGAGAAAAACGTCAGAATCTGATAGAGATTAACTTGTTTTCCATAACATGATTCAAATTAAAAAAGAAAATAGGGAAGTTGCTGTTGCTTTATCCTGACCAAGTTGTGCGAAGCAGAAATACAACTGATGTAAACTCAAGTCCTAACCACATCTCCAGGAAATGATCCTAGCACTAAACCAGAGCCAATTGCACCCACATACATCGGCAGAGAAACCAGAAGTAAGCTTTCCATCCTGCCAGTCACCAACTGAGGACATAACCCAAACCACTTCATAAAAACTTCTGTGAAAATACGGAGTAGTAGCAGCCACACAGTCTTCCCATCCTTTTATAGCTCCCCGTATGCCTGCATACGTGACCATTTAGTAGAAAACAAGAAGAAGTATCAAATGAAGGGAAAGTGTGTTTCTCTCAAGAGAACAAAGGTGCACTCATTTCTTCCATTCCTGTCTTGGTTGCTTTCTTGTCTGAGTCATGACATGGCACACCCACAACTTAAAGAAAGAGAAGTTTACTTCGGTTCTCATTTTCGATGTTTTGTTCACCAACTCCAAGGCAGGAAAGAAGAACTTGCTGTGTGGTTTTGGCAGAGAAAAGACGCTCTTTGCATGGAGGCCAGGAACTAGAGAGAGAAAGGAGGAACTGGAAGGAGGATGCTCTCTTAGTGCCCATGTCCTCCATTACCAGCCTTGAACCAGGCCCTATGGCCTACCAACAAAACAGGTGCATCATCAACATAATCCAGTCTTCTTTCACAAAACCTGCCTCCCATTGCATGAGACTGGAGAGAAGGTGTTTGAGTGAAACTACTATAATCTGCAATTTTTGTTAAAAATATATATACATTTAGTGTACCGTATACTGTAATGTATCTTAAGCAACAACAACAGCAATAATCCTAAATTTACTGCCATTCCATCTACCTGGCGATGAACTAATTTTTGAGTTGCATAGGTGATAAGGAAAGGAACTGCTGTACCATATCTCAGACAATTTTAGATGTCATTTATTTGTCTTTTCAGCTGACTGTAACTAATAAATATAGTCATTTTAAATATCACATCTGTTGTCACTAAGTATATATCTTTTGATCTAAAATTAGTTGTTTTCATATTATTCAGCACATAGGTCATTTAAGAAATTTATGTGAATTAAGACATCGTACACTTATATGATCTTCTGATTGATATATTTATTTATAACTAGTATCCAGATGTAGAAAGTGAGACTTTTTTCTATCTGTTTTTACTCCTAAGGGCCATGGCATTTGAGGTTGTGTGTTGAAAACTTAAAACTAGCATTTGTAATATCATGGTAGGAACCAGAAATGTACCAAAAATATAGAAAATATGTTTCCAAATAGACATCAGCAATTTATTTGTTTATAGCTAGTTTCCCTGAGCATGCAGCTGCTATTTCTTTCTTTATACTATACAGATCTAGTATGAGATTTTTGTTGACCCCAGGGAACACATTTTTAAGAATAAACAAACAGGTTTTTTTCTTTTTAAGACTTGTTACTGTCCTTCACCTTCTATGTTCTTTGAAAGTCTGTCTCTCATTTAATCTATTTTATGGTACCTTAGTGCCCTATAGGAGTCTTCCATAGTCCTATTTATCTTTTCTATGGAGGATTATTTTAAAGTCTAACTTTTTAATAGAGACTAAAATATAGCAGAGGGCATGAATTAGGACACATTGAGCAGAACTAGTTATTTTGGTGTAAAGGATGAAATTATTATCATGCATTTGATTTGTTGTATTATGCTATTATGTCTTCAAACCTTTTAGGATTATTCTTCAAATGGATATTTTTAAAACATGACACCGTGTATAGAATATATTCTATTAAATGCCATCATTTCAAAGTGTATCAAAATTGGTTCCCTGTAGAAATGATCAAAAAAGAAGGTGGGGAGACATTTAAGTGGAAATGTACTAAATAGATTCTGATAAGTACTTTAATATCCTACCATTGGGTGATATGACCTCTTTAAAATAGATATAAAAATCTCAGAAGGAAAGATTTGGGGTTTGTGCAACATTAAGCAGAGTTCAGAGAAGCAGAACAGCAAAAAGTTTCAAAAGGCTGCTAAACCAAAGTAAATGCATGCAGAATGGCACGCACTGAGGAACTGAGACATCATTTGAGAATTTCTACATATGATTTTTTAAAAAATTATGAATTTTGTCACAGCAATTCTTCGGAAAGGAAAAAAATCACAAGGTCATTTTTGCATTGTATATATTATACTGCAACTTTGGAAAAAGGGGAGCAACTAACAATTCAATTAGAGTTAGAATGAGAATTCTACCTAAATCAGTGGTAGCAGGAAGGTCATAAAAGTATGTAAAGTGCATAAATCATGTAATATTTGTGACATTGTGATTACATAAGGAAATTCTATGAAAGACAGTTTTATAACTTGACCTATTATATGGAGAGCTTTCTACTGTTAATCTGAACTTTGAGAGTTAGATTTTGAAAAGAAATTGATGTGTTTTTTTCGTACCTATCTTCAAATAGTTCAGTGTGTTAAGTAACTTAGAAGATATAAGCATAGTGGGGAGACATGTATAGAGACAGCTGAAAAGCCAGGTTATATATAAACTCTAAATGGGAAATGTTCTAAAAATTTAAATTGGAATATTAAAAACATGTATTTATACTACATATACTCAATATTATCAAAACATTCAAAGACACTTAGAAAAAATGTACAAAATTAAATGATTAAGGCATACTATTATAGCTTCTTTCAAATCTATGAAAGCTTTGTTGTCTCCAAAATATTCTGAGGCATAGATGTCTTTAATGGAACTTGGACCAAATGTTTAAAAGAGTACATGCTTTTTGGAGGGAACTCAGAGTTAATCAAATTTTGCCTCTAACTGTGACATTAAAGAAACATAAAAACAGATGGATTGCACGGGGATATAGCTCAGAGATATTAGAGCCTACATGGCAAGCACAAGCTCGTGAGTTCAATCTCCAGTACTGTGAAAACAAAACCCCCAATGGACTCCCTGAGCTAAACTTTTTTTAAAAACTTTTTTGTAAGTACATCAGATTTTAATCCTCCTCAAAATGGGAGACTTTCAGGCTTAATTCATCATCTCTAACTAGAATAAATAACAAAAAGAAGAAAACTAAGTCCTATATCGCCATACAATCCAACTCAGAAATGGAATCGTCAAAGATAAACTACATTAGACATCTTCACATCCGACCAGAAAAATGAACAAAATAATATGTATCAGAAGAAATGGGATGAGATTGTACTTTTACATAGTATAATCAGAAGTGATTCACCATATAGTAATTTGAATATTAAAATAATTGCAGAACATTTTATTAAAACATTGCAATAATTATAGGAATTCATTATTAGGAATTGAAGAGATTTATTTATTTATTTATTTATTTATTTATTTATGGAACCAGGGATTGAACTCAAGAAAGAATTTCCCTTACCCAATCCTAGGCAAAGTTCGGTCTTCCTGTGAAGGCTGTGCCTTACAGAAGGCAGAGGTGTGTGTGGGATGCCTTGCCTAAGATCTTGCTAAAAAGATGTCCTTCAAATGCAGATGCAGCTGTGCTTTTATTTTTTAAACAGAGTACAAATCAGAATTAAAACAGAAAAGTTTGCAAGTGATACAGAATTTCACTTAACAAAGTAATATGGGGCCAGGGAGACGGCTCAGTAGAATAAGCCCTTGCCAGGCAAGCACAAGGACCTGAGTTCAATCCCTGATTCCACCAAAAAAAAAAAAAAAAGTAATATGAATCTCAGAGTATTTGCTGTAATACATAATGCCGTCTTACAACCAGTTAGTCTTATTACCGGATAAATGCATGCAAAATTAGAGGAAAAAATAGAAAAATGTATAAGAAATTAAGAAGAGAAAAAGCACTAACAATGAAAAGAGTTGGTGAAACCAAACATTAACTTTCCTTCCCCAGAGCTGCAGAAGTGCACAGTAACACTTGCACAGACTTCCCTGCTTACATACATAGATAAATCTCTTTCCCCCACTCCTCCTTTCCTTATCCTCATCTCAATAACTCTTTCCTTTTGAATAAGTTCATTCCATTTTTCTGGTACCTATTGTACCCTTCAGACTCTATTCTTCTCTTCTCAGATTCTCAAACTGAGGAGATAATGTGATATTGCACATGTGGGTCTGATTTATTTCATTTAAGAGTATGTTCTCTAATTGCATCTGTTTACAGACAAAAGACTCAAATTTATCTTCTTTTATAGCTGAGTAATACTTCATCATGTAAAAATACCACATCTTTATCCATTCTTCAGTCCCCCAGATTCAAAGACTCAATCCAAAAATGGGCATCTAGCTGAACATACAATTCTCAGAGGAAGAAATACAAATGGCCAGTAAATTTCTGAAAAAAAGTTTAACATTAATGGTCATTTGAGAAATGTAAATTAAAACAACAGTGAGACTCTATCTCACCACCGTAAGAATGACTAACATCGTGAAGTCAGGCAATAACAAATGCTGGATGGGCTGTGGAGAAAAGGAACCCTTCAGCACTGTTGGTAGGACTGCAGACTGGTACAACCATACGGAAATCAGTGTGGAGATTCCTTGAAAAGATAAGATCAAAGATACCATTCAAACCAGCTCTTCCTCTCTTGGTTATTTTTCCAAAAGAACCGAAAACCTCATACCACAGCGATGCATGTGCACTTATGTTTATAGCAGCGCAGCTTGTCATGGCTAAATCCTTGAAGCTGTGTTTTTAGAGATACTGTCAAACAGCCAAGGAGGTGGTCCTGGAGATTGAGGGCTTTCAAATAGGACAAATATGGTGAGGTTTGGGTTGGCTCTGGCTATGGAAGTTCTACATCATCCCAGTGTCGAAGAGCCACATGCTCTGGAAAAGGCAGGCACATTAAAGAGCCTCATGCCACAGAAGTGACCCATGCTGTAGTAAACTGTAGAGAGGTCGTATCTGAACCATGGATGGGAACTATCTCCCCAAGCAAGTTTGCTTTTGTGTTTATATGCAGCATCTTCGGACGAAGCATACTTCTGCCAAGAGGGAGAAGAAACTCTGAAAGGATGACTATCACTTTCACAAAGCAAACAGTGGAAGGTGAATTTGAATTTCTGAGACTGTAAATTGATAAGAGTTGTACTTAACTCAAAACTCCCACTCCTAAGTTTCTGGCCAAGAGAAATGAAAATATAAATCCTGAATGCTTCTTCAAAAATGTTCCTAGTAATCTTACTTACCTAACGAAAGGAAGGAAACAATTCAACTTGATATTAAAAGATGGCTGCGTAAGTGAGTTGAGTTTTCTTCTTGAAATGTAGTAGTACTTGGCCCCCAAAAGGAACAATCCATTATTATATGAAAAAACATGTGGATAAGTTTAGAAACATTATGAGGAAAGAACTGAATAACAAATAAAAGATTTCTGTTTTTACTTTAGTTTAGTGCCTAGCAAGAGTTATGAGTCTACATTCAACCATTGGTGTGAAGAAAGCCAATTTTCAAAGCACCATTTGTGAAAGAGGCTGTGTTTCCTCAGTGAAGGAATTTGGCCCATTTGTCAAAAACAACACAGCTAAGTGTGCATGGAGTACTTTCTGTGTTTTCTATTCTATTCCAATGATGCATGAGTCTGTTGGGGGGGTGGTTTGGGTCAATAATGTGCTATTTTTATCATTATAGCTTTGTAGTATGACCGAAGGTCTAGTTTTGTGACAAACCCTATCTTGCCCTAGTTGCCTGGGACAGCTTTTTCTATTCTAAATGCCTTCTGGAATTGTAAAAGTATAGGACTGCTCTCTTCAGTTTTGTAAGGACTGCTATTAGTGTTTTGATTGGGATTGAATTAAATCTATTTAAGAGTTTTGGAAGTCTGGCTATTTTGACTATATTGCTTCTAGCTATCTAGATACAGGAGATGTCTTTCCGTTTTCTGATATCCTCTTCAGCTACCTTTTTCAGAGTACTGTAGTTTTCAATGTAGAGGTCTTTCTCTTCCTTTACTAGACTAATTTTTAAGTATTTCATTTTTTGATGTTATTTTTCAGGTTATTATTTCTGTAATTAACCTCTTGGTGAGCTTTGTTTTGGTGTAGGAGAATGTTATTGACTTTTGGATTGTTGACTTTGTATGCTGCTATGTGATCAAATTTGAATATTGATAGTAGGAGTCTCTTGAGAGCGTTTTTAGGTTCTTTCATACAATGAATCATGTCATCTGTAAATAATGATAATTTAACTTCTTTCTTTATATGCCTATACTGTTTATGTCTTTCTCTTGTTTTATGCATTTAGCTAATGTTACTGAATGTACTATGCACAATGGTTCAGAAACTTAATTCATTCCATGATTCAGGGGAAGATGACCACATTCATATTTGTGCTTGGAAGATGATTGTGTTGTATTTAGCACCAAATGATTAATATGTAAAGGGATGTAAAGTACTCTGAGACTTCTGTTTGCAGACCTAGTTGTTTGTAAAGGAGCACTCATTAACAGAGGCAGCAGCACAAATTGTCATAGCTAAATCTTGGAAACCAAATGTCCACCAACTGAGAGAAAAATAAAAAAATATGTGGAATTTTACACAATGGAATATTGCTAAGCTATAAAGAAGACAAATTGAGGCTTTTTTTTTCTCCTTGAATGCCCTCAGGGCACTTTGGGCCGGCTGGAGTGTTGTGGGGATCGAACTACAGCAACCTGAGGCTGACAGGTTTGTGGAAGCAGCCACTTAAAGAACTGAGCTAGGGCCAGGCCCCCAAATTGAGTCTTTTTAGGTGAATGTAAACAACTAGAGACCATACTCATAAATGAAATAAATCAGATCTGCGTGTGTGGACATCATATTGTCTTACTAGTGTGAGAACCTGAAAGATTAAATAAAATCTGAAATATACAATAGATAATGTGACAGGGAAATAATCTGCTCAAAGGAAAGGAAAAACTGCGATGAGGAAAATGACAAAAGAAAGGAAAAAGGAAGGGGAAAAGATACCTTTATGTGTATATGCATGAAAACTTTGATAATAATACTGCTGATTTGTGCTGGTCTGCTGAAAGGAGTAGTCAATACTTCATTTTTTTCTCTTCTTCAACTTATTTTTTTAATGAATTGTGCATACTTATATCTGGTATACTAAACACCTAATTGGAAGATAGTATTATGCAATATAACAACTATTGTCAAATTCCTATTATTACATTTAGCAAAATTCTGTATTGTTTCTACTTTTCTTTTTAATATTTTGTATTCTCTTTAAAAAGAAGGAGGAGGAGAATAAGGAGAAGGAGGAGGAGAAAGAGGAGAAGGAGGAGGAGAAAAACGAGGAGGAGGAGGAGGAGAAGGAGCAGGAG
>NW_004524959.1:591970-592969 GCF_000260255.1 Octodon degus
AGAAGAAGAAGAAGAAGAAGAAGAAGAAGAAGAAGAAGAAGAAGAAGAAGAAGAAGAAGAAGAAGAAGAAGAAGAAGAAGAAGAAGGTAGTAGAAATCCTTGTTTTATTCCTGATTTTAAAAGGAATGCTTTCAGCTTCCCTTCATTCAGTATGATGTCATAGATGGCTTCTATCAGTTTGAGATAAAGTCCTTCTATCCCTATTTTCTTTTCCTTTCTGTATTTTAGGAAAGGGTCTACAGGGTCTACAGGGTCTCACTACTAGATCAGACTTGTAGTGTTCCACCTGTTTATAGCCTCCTAAATGCTTGGATTACAGGTGCGCTCTGCCACGCTCAGTTTCAATCACTCTCTGAGCATACCCCAAAGGCAGGGCCAGCGCGGCAGACCCATGGATTGAACCACCGGCCCCTGTGCCTGTTTATAGGCACTTTAATACTCTGAGCTATTTAGATGGCCCTTATGCCTATGTTCTTCAGTGTTTTTATCAAGAATGAATGTTGGTTTTTGTGAAAATAACCCCAAGATTCTACTTCACTCTACAAACAATGGCTATTATTCGGAAATCTATCATTAATGACAGGTTGTGGGGAAAAAGAAACGCTTCTCCATTATTTATTGGTCTATATACTGATACAAGTAATAATGGAAATTATGCGTTTTCTTCAAAAAACTAAGTGTAGGGGCTGGGGAGATGGCTCAGTAGAATAAGCATTTCACTGGCAAGCTCAGGGGCCTGGTGCTGCCCCCAACCAAAAAAAAAGCAAAACAAGACAAAACAAAACAAAATAACAACTGTGAAAGGGCCGGCGAGATAGTTCAGCAGATTAAAGAGCCTGGTTAGGCAGATGTCAGGGACTGGATTCACTCCTTGGCATGTCATGCCACACTGAAACTAGCCCAAGAGTGCATTGAGATGGCGATTGAGACTGAGCATGGTGGCACGTGCCTGTAATCCCAGTGCTTGGGAGGCAGAGAACAGGTGGATCACTATTAGTC
>NW_004524959.1:593109-595683 GCF_000260255.1 Octodon degus
ATACATGGCAATAATTTTAGCAACACAATTCATAATAGCTAAATCTTGAAAATGTCCTATATGTCCATCAGTTGATGAATGGTTACAAAAATAGTGGCATGCAATACAACTGAGTATTATTGTACCATAATGAGATAAACTTGAGGCATTTATAGAAAAAATGATGCACCTTGAAAGCAGAATAAGGTCCAACAGCTATTGTGAACTGGGAAGAAACAGTTTCAAAGAAAAAATAAACTGTGATAGGGAGAACGGAATAGAGGGAAAAAGGAAAATATATATGTATACACGAGGTAGTTGAGACAGTTATACACCTACTTTCATTTAGTTCTTTGAAAATAATTTCTTGTGCTAGTATTGTTTAGACAAGATATCACACCTATGTCTTATACTCTGGATCAATATTAGAAAGAAAACTTGAAATGTATCATCCCTCGTGACTGGACTACTAACTTGATTTGAAACTTGGTTTAATTGTTTATTCTTTTTATCTTTAAACTAAAATGAAGGGCTGGCCAGATATCTCAGGGGACTGAAGCACCTGCTTAGGCAGTCAGAGGGACCGGGGTTCCATCCTCTGCATGCGGTGCTGGCCCTGCCCTGGGGGCACACTGAGAGAGCTCCTGAGACTGGGCATGGGGGCTCTAATCCCGTTGCTTGGGAGCCTGAAAACAGGAGGATCACTATGAGTCTGAGTTGTGTAGCGAGACCCTGTAAACCTTATACTAAATACACAAAAAGAAGTAAAAAGAAAAAAAATAATGTTAAGTAACACACAAACAAGCAACTAAAAGAAAGATACACACAAATAAGTACACTAAAAGAAAGATACTAGGTAAAAATAGAATTTAGAAAAGGCGCAGTAGTTCATTATGGACTATGCACATCGACAAGTATACCCTCACTTAATATAATTGTTTTACATGTTTTATATATCCTTTAGCCTATTAGGCTGACTTTCAATCTGGATATGTGAGAATTACATTAATGAGGGCTCATAAATTAAATAAATGAACCTCATGCTAGAATAAGAAAAGGAAGCGAAAGGAAAAGGGAACCAATGTGTGTTATGTAGAGCAGCCAACCTGCTACAGGGAATGCAATCGTTGTGTACTACAATCATTGACTAACAAAATTTAAAAATAAATAAATAAAGGTGGGTGTGTTATTGCTATCTTAAATCACAAAAATCATATGACACTATTTTTTCTTAAATGTAATATTTTAAAATATATAAATATGCATGTATAAATAAAAGCATTATAATGTAGAACAAAAAAATATAAAAGTTTCACAAAAATGTTTTACTCCTGGCCCTTGAAGAAATCTCAAACGACGTAATGACAGCTTGCTTAATGAGTATAAATGATTAAAAAGATTATGATTAAAATAGTTATAAAATACTCAATTATTTTATTGCAAAATATGTTATAAATATTGTGAATAACAAGAGTTCCCATCTTACAAATCATGGAAGTGAAGAAAACAGTGTAGTTTGAGTTTCTCTAAATCATTTATGGATATTTATGGATGGCCGATAAGACATTATTAAGAATAAATGTATGCTTAGTGCACTGTGTTAGATTACTTTTAAATACATAGATTGCCCAAACTTTCTTATGAGATTATAAAAGGAAAGTAAGGGCTAATTTCCTGCTAATATGACTTTCAGTATTGCGAACATTCCTGGGATGATCTTTTTCCCTTTGCATGAAGTAGAAAACCAGCATTTGTCAGTAACTAGAAGAACTCCAAAACACTGAAATTATCCTCATTTTCTGGTAGGTAGATCACATATTTTGTGTGATGTTACTTAAGTCAACAATTTCCCACGGTTTTGCTCTCTCATTTCAATTTTTTAAAAAGCACGATCAATAAAATCTTTCACATTAAGATATCTATCACAGCAAAAGAAAATAATTTCAAACTAGACAGCACATATACAGAGCATATAGAGGAGAAATTATGAGGACAAAAAAGTACAGAAACCTTATCAGATATAAAAGTAACTGAAGTGATATGAATTATAATACACTTTACTTTAGATGCAAAATAACAGATACATGAAATAAGGCAGAAATATTATTGGGAGAGGGTTTGCTGAAAGCATAATCACACACACACACACTCACACACTCACATACACATCAAGGCACATTACAGAACAATTAAAAAAAAGAAAAGATTGGAGCAAAATACTAAAGTCAGACAAAATAATCCTAAAATTCACATGCTGGCCCAATCTGGTGCACAAGGAATACACTTCAAGTTATCACAGTTTATAATATGAAAAGATACTATTGAAACATAATAATTAAAACAGCGTGGCACTGCGATAGAAGCGTACACTGTAAACCAAGCAGTCCCCACTTCTGCGCCACAGAATACCAGTCCATGGTCTATAAGAAACATTACAACAGGAAGTGAGTGGAGAGAGCATGAACAAAGATTTATTTTTATCTACAGCCGATCTCCAATGCTTGAATTGGTGCTTAAAGCCCCCCTCCTATCAGATCAGCTATGGTATTAGAGTTAATAGGAATGCAAAGCCTCTTGTGAACTGCACATGCAAAA
>NW_004524959.1:595783-631467 GCF_000260255.1 Octodon degus
ATATAGAGAGAGAGAGAGAGAGAGAGAGAGAGGCTGTGTTCCCTTTGAGAATCTAATGCCTAATTATCTGAGGTGGACCTGAAGAGTTGATGCTTTCATTGGATACAAGTAACATTTTGCTGTACCTGCTGGCAGACTTTGTAGTGGAAATGATTTGATGTTCTCTTGTTGAATGATTTCCTCTCTGTGGGCTTTAAATCAGAACCTGATACTTATTGTGTCCCATGTATGGCTAGGGAATTATTTTATTTTCCACTTCCATTCATACTCCATATGCACCCTGAAGAACAAGACAAGGCTTGGGAGTTTTTAGAAAGGAAAAAGTTATAAACAGTAAATACAGATGCAATACTGAAGGTCAGCACTTGGTCCAATAGGTCTGTCCTGACAGCATCATTCTTAAAACTGATCATATTGCTAAATTAAGAGGCCAGTTATTATCAGTGAAGAGTTGCTCCTGCCTCCTGCTAAGGACATTT
The DNA here is from genome assembly GCF_000260255.1 of Octodon degus. Classification (NCBI taxonomy): domain Eukaryota; kingdom Metazoa; phylum Chordata; class Mammalia; order Rodentia; family Octodontidae; genus Octodon; species Octodon degus. The sequence goes on from NW_004524959.1 coordinate 596,263, forward strand.
ATCCTGGAGTTTTAGCAGAAGTTAAAGTTCAAAAGGAAACATATGTCCCTCTTTTAACTAGAATCATAACTAGATTAACTGATAAATCAGCATAAAATATTTAATAATATTTGTTACAAAGGATTAATGAATAACTTTGTCAATCAATCCAGGGTGATGAGATTACCAGTGTTGACAAGGCAACAATGCTTGTTATGGTTCAATATATTTTTCAGGAGACATGAACAAAGATATGTTATGGTAAAGTATGTTGTCAACCAATATGAGAGCTGGAGAACCATTTAGGTAATTGAATGACTATATATTAAGGAAACTGGTACTTTTGTATTGGTACATGCATGCACAGAGTGGCTAGCATGACTGAAAAGATTTCTGGTTTCATTACCTTGGCCAAAGAGATTGTGTCTGAATGTAAACTCACATCTCTTCACGCAACCCTGCTAGAAGAAGTTCAACTGCTTGAGACCACAAGTGATGGAAGCCTTAAAAAACTGTTTGTGACTCATTAAGGTCCACATGTTTATATTAATACCAATGGTCTCTGTTCTTTTGAAGCAAGTTTTCTGGAGTAATGGCAAGAAATATGATTACAGAGTAAGATGAACGCAAGAAATGCATCTCAGGTGTCACTGTCACACATCATACCCTAGTGGAACCATATAGTTGCAGGAAAACAAGCTCAGCCTCCCACTTGTTCTGCATCATGATGAGTTGTATAATGAATTCCTTACATATTACAATGTTAAAAGAACAATGAAATGCACACTGAATGTAATGAGCTTGAATTATTCTGAATTCACAATCATGCTTAGTCCTTAAAAGAACTATATATCGTGATATTGATTCCTGGTGTCATAAAGGATGGGAAATTTTGCATTCAACCAATAGAATGAAACAGTGGCCCCAGATGGCTGCCATGCACCTCCACAATTCGTCTCTTGCTCTTTCTTTCCTTTCCCATTCAACATAACCAAGGCAGGAAATTGTAATTCACTACAAAGTTTTCCAGTAATTAGAAGCATGCTGAGGGTCACTAATAGCCTATATCTACAGTTGCTGTTTGACAAAAATTCCAAAGAACATACACTGAAAAAATCATAACTTCTGTGATAATACATAATGCTGGGAAAAACAGCTATTCATGATAGAAGATTGCGCCTTGATCCCTTTTTCTGTCACTTAACATAAATCAAACACAAAATAGATTATCTTATTTTAAAGTTGAAAACTCTGAAATTGCTACTCAAAAATATAGGAGATCCCTGAAGGACATTGGTGTTGACAGAGAATTTCTGGAAAACAAAAAAACCCACCAAATCCTAGGGAAGTAAAAGAACAAAAGTAAAAAAAAAAAAAAAAAAGATTAGATTAAACTAATCTAAGATTAGATCAATTAGATTACATCCAATAAAAAGTTTCTAGAAAGCAAGGTAAGACAGAGACTGAGAGGTTGCTGCCACATTGCTGACCTTGAGCAGCAGTCAACTCCTGGGAACCTGGAAGCAGGATATTAGGAATTGAATCTTTTCTCTCATCCTTATCCTGTGAGATCTTTTTGATCTTCAGCTACAGTTTTTGTCACTGTTAGCAACTTTATCTTTAAATATGATGGTTAGCAATGTTACCAACAAGACAGGTTCTCACTCCATGAATTCTTGTGTGTTCACTGGGAATCTGAACACTCTTGTGGTGAAGAAATCTGATGTGAAGGCCATCTTCTCAAAGTATGGCAAAATTGTGGGTTGCTTGGTTCATAAGGGCTTTGCCTTTGTCCAGTATGTTAATGAGAGAAATGCACAGGCTGCTGTAGCTGGGGAGGATGGCAGAATGATTGCTGGCCAGGTTTTACATATTAATCTGGCTGCAGAGTCAAAAGTGAACAGAGGAAAAGCAGGTGTGAAATGATCTGCTGCGGAGATGTACTGGTCAGTACCAGAACTTCTCCATCCCCTCTACTCAGTTTCTCTTTTGACTTGGACTATGACTTTCAACATGATTATTATGACAGGTTGTAAAGTAACCCAGAATGCGTTTCTTCTCTTTCTCCTATTGCTCTGGCTGTAGTGCCCTTGGAAGACCAGCGTGGATCAGGAAACACCTCACAAAGAGGCAAAAGTGGCTTTAATTCTAAGAGTGGGCAGCGAGGATCTTTGTCCAAGTCTGAAAAGTTGAGAGATGATGACCTCCAGGCCATTAAGAAGGAGCTGACCAAGATTAAACAAAAAAGTTCATTTTTTTTTACTGGAAAGAATATTAATATTAACTGGAAAAAATTGAAAAGGAACAGAGAAAACAAACAATAGAGATGAAGAACGATAAGACCAAAGAGGAGCAGACCACCACCTCCCAGAAGAAAGATGAAACTAATGTGAAGATGGAGTCTGAGGGTGCTGCAGATGACTCTGCTGAGGAGGGCAATCTACTGCATGATGATGAAAATGAAGATCAGGTGAGGAAGACCAGCCAGAGTTGATCAAGGATAATGAAAAAGTGGCTGAGAAAGGAGAGGATGACAGAGACAGCGCCAATGGCAAGGATGACTCTTAAGCACTAGTTGGGTTTAGAAGCATTGTCTCATTATTCCTGTATTTATTGACTTGCCTAAGATCAAAATTTCACCAGATCCTCTCCCCTAGTATCTTCAGCACATGCTCACTGTTCTCTCTGTGTCCTACCATGTTCATACTTGCCTGGTTCCTAGTACAGTTTTTCACTTCCTTTGTTTCTTCTAGTGGTTTTGTTGAGTCTTCTCCTATAATTTTGCTTTTCAATTTTATACCTTGTTAGGGCTTAACAATAAAAAGGTTTTTTTTTGTTTGTTTGTTTTTGAGGGGTTTTTATGGCAGAACTAGGGATTGAACTCAGACCCTTGCACTTGCCAAGGAAATGCTTATTCTACTGAGCCATCTCCATGGCCCCTTCAAATGAATGTTACATTAAGTAGTAAAGTAATTTTATTAGATTAGAAATCATTCTAATTATTACACACCCAGTTAATCTTTATCTGGACTTTGAGTCTCTGTCTCAGTGTTGTTATAATAAGTAGGAAAGTTTCTCCCCCCAACCCCGGGTTTCTATAGTGCTTTCCCAGGTAACCTAGTAGGTGGTTGAGTGAATATATATAAATATTGAATATATATATGAATTGATATATGAAGTGATCCTTTGTTGTTACCCTCAGTTCAATTAATTGCATTGAATTTTATCATAACAATTAATACTTAAATTTTTAAGGGTGGATATGTTAGATTGCTGCCAGAGTAGAGATGCTTGCCTAGTTTTCCTGAAAGGCCTAGTTTATTCTTGTTTATCTTTTACTTTTTCAACATAGTAGGAAAAGAACTGATGATTTTTATTTACTGGTACATTTTAGGTGTACATAATGATCACATTCTTAATAGGAACTGATATTTTAACACAGACAGACCTTGGAATTCTTGTAAAGTTGCTGTTAATTGATAGCATGGTGCAAAGACATTTATTAATCCTATCTTCTGTGGGCAAGTCATGTCTTGTTTATTAATATTTGAGCTCCTTTTTGTATAAGATGATAAAGCAGAATTGAAGGAAGAAATTGAACTATAGCTTACCCCTGAACCCAAATGCATGTTTTCCAGCAGGCTTCTTTTGAATGTTAATTTAGCCAAAACACCTGCACAGGCTGTTTTCTAACCTAATGTCATCTCTGTTGAACTTTTAGCAAATAACCCTTGACTGGAAAACCAACTTATGTTGAAGAAAATTTCAGAAGTCCGAGATACTAAAAAAATTATTTAACATGAAAAAATCAATGTAAATGATGAACAGAGAAAATTCAAAGCCTCAAAATGGGAGAAAATATTTTCTAACTATTCATTTGACATAGGGTAAATAGTGATAATATATAGAAATTTAAGAAACTCTTATGAATAAAACATTGTTCAATTAAAAATTAGCAAGTTTTCTGAATAGAAAGTTGACAAAACAATATAGATCAACAACTAATATGTTAAAAATGCTCGACACACCTAGCATCACCCACAGAATTAAAAATCAAAACCAAAATGGAAAATTTTATCTAGTTGCAATGGTTAATAGAAATTACACAAAAAATAGAAAGTGCAAGCGAGTGAAATAAAAGTAACTCTTATTCTGTTGTGGGGAAAGCAAATGCGTATATCTATAATAGCACCTACAGAGGTTCTTCAAGAAAACAAAAAATGTTGCTACCACATAATTCACCTTAACACTCCAGAGTAGACAGCCAATGAAAGTGAAACAAAGTAACAAAGAGATATTAGAAAGCTTATGCTTTTTAAGACTATTCATAGTACTTCAGGTAAGGAATCCAGCATCCAAAAGTTCATTGGATGAAAAAGATATAAATAAACACAATAGCACATAACTGTGAAATCCTGTCATTTGTAACAAAACTGATGAACCTGGGGAACATTAAGTTAAATGAAATAATCCAGATATTGACATTCAAGTACAATACATTCTCTCCCATATATAGAAGCTAACTAAGTTGACTTTATAGTGTATCTCTCGTTATGGGACATTGGTAAGGACATGGAAGGAAGACGATTAAATGAAAAAGTGTTATTGAATTGGTCAATGCATGCTGTACGCAGTCATAAAAACGTCACTGAAATCTGTTACTATGAACAATTAATACATAGTAATAAAATCATTTTCAAAAGCTATAGAATAAGATACATACCTTAAAAAGAACTAAAGTTGTAGACTTCCTTTTACAACAAAATATGAACTTTAAATGACATTGGGATGTAGTATTTCATACCTATTAAAAATCAAGCAAATCAAAAAGTGAATTTAATTGTAAACTAACAGGATATGTAATGTGTTATACCTACTCCTTGATGAATTAATAATGTAATCTCTGAAAATTATAAAAAGGTAAAAACTCCAAAATAATGTTTCTAATGGTTTGCAGCAAATGAAAAAATATCTTTCCAAGAATATCTAACATATCTCAATAACAAATAGAAAGTCTAGCTTTTGAGTATACACACACACACACACACACACACACACATCGCCTCACACTTGTTGTACTCCAGGCATGTACCCTGAAGAGTACAGGATTCTGTTTGATTCCATCTACATCCTACATTAAGAAAGCAAAGCCACAGAGGAAGTTTCTTAAAAATTTAACCACAGGTATTCTAAGAAAGTACTAGTGGAACAAACAAACTACACCTTGAAGAGCTTATAATTGAACAACCAATAGACATTTATCTCAAGAGCACAAAATTCATTTAGAATATGGTAATCCATAAGTGATCTATATAATAGAAATAAGAATAAAACTCATCTTGCTGGAAACATAAAAGATATTTGGTGAAATTCAATATTTTTTATATCTAAATGATAAGATAGCATGAAAAAGAGAATCCAGTTCACTAGTACATATGGGAGATATTCAGAATAATGGATTAAACTTCATACAAATTACACAACTGGGACAAAAAAACAATGAAAATGTTCCCCTAAACCTAGTGTCATGTGTTACTAGCTTCAAAAAGTGTAAATAAGGGACTATTTTGTTGTGAAAAAAGGGGAGGGGAAGAAAAAAATATATGTATGTATACACAAGCGAGTTAGTATAGACATACAGCTACTTTCTCTTAGCTCACTGAGAATAAAAGTTTGTACTAATATTGTTTAGACAAAAGATCATGTCTGCATCTTGTCCTCCGAATAACTACTATGAAGACAAAAATATGCAATGTATTAATTATTGTAACCATCCTACTAACCTGGTTTGAAACTGTTTCATTGCTATTTTATCTTTTTTCACATTAAAATGAATAAAAATTATTAAATAATGAATAAATAAATAATCTATTTAAGACATAAAGCATTCTAGTTTGAGATAAAAGACAGACGATATTAAAAAGATGTTCATCTTGACTGTAATAGCTCTTAGATGTAAATGTAAGAATTAGACCAAGAAAATAACACCTAAACTAAAACCAAATTAACTGTAGTATTAAAGGAAACAGTCTTTAAGTGAAGAATATGTTGTAAAAATAAAGAGATATTTCATAATAAAATAGTTTAAATATTTTGTAAGACATCACAATTTAATTTTTCTTACACTAGATAATATATCCAAGAATTTAAATGCTGTCAGGGGTTGAGGATATACCTCTGCAGCACAGTGCTTTCTTGGCCAGCACAGAGGTAAGTTCAACTGCCCATACCAAATACAAAACAAAACAAACAAAAACTGTCAAAAGATAAGCACTGAAATTAATTATCATAATCTCAAAAATTATTTGTTAAATAAATATAAAATAAAGTAGACAGAAAAAGATCATACAATATAAAACATCTAACTGGTATAGTATCTAAGCATAACCTACTGGTTAAAAATACAGAGAAAATATAACTATACTCTAGAATGACAATAAACTAGGTCACATTAGAGACAGCAATACAATTTAAAACTTTGAAATCATTATGTGGATATTTTTGGATGAGATAATTAAGATATCTAGTTACAGAATGAGAATTTGTATAACCTAAGTGGTTTGGTGTTTAGAAAGAAACATAAATAATTTGTGGGTCATACATGAAGTCATGATGAGAATTAAATAATGCTTTGCTCGCATAAGGCAGGACATCATAATTTGCTTTGGCTATTAGAAAGGTATTTACATAAAATATGAATACAGTTAAGCAGCCTAACTACTAATGATTTAAATTTTCTACTCAAAATAAAGGCTAAAAAGGAATATAAAATAAAGCTGGAAAGAACAAAACAACACAGTGATTAAAAAGTAGACAATAGAAATCTAAATGTAACAGTATTCACTTGGAATTTTTTATAAATAGTCAAATAAAGGAGATTATCAGAGTGCAAAACAATAAAGCAGGACTCAATTTTATCTTATTTATGAGAAATTTAATATATGAAGAAATGGCTAGATTATAAGTAAACTGATGAGGAGAGGTATTCCATGCAATATTCTAAAAATATAAGTATCTGTGATATAATATTCATATTCAAAAAATAAAAATTAAGCAATTAATTTGCTACCTACAATTACCAACAACTATTAATGATTACTAGACCAACTTCTTACTCTAAGGATTGGTGTTGAAACAACAGAATTCAATATTTACAAGCATCTTAAAAAGTTATGCTTCTTATCTCAAGAGAATGAGGAACATTTAATACTTCAATGTTCTAGTTAACAAAAATAAAAGCTATTAATCAGTAAATAAAGAACAATAAACTTAGGTCATTTGTAGTAAAATGAATGCATTGTGACAGCATAACATTAAGTAAAATATATCAGATACAAACACTTAAATGTTGCATGGTTTCTCTTACATGAGAAACCCAACGGATAAATGAAGAACCAATGACAGCTAGGCTATGGGAAGTTTGGGACAGATCTTCCTCAGAGGGGAAGAGGATCAAGAGATGCAAGAAAGAGGGGACGGAGATGAGGGACTAACAGAGAAAAGGAATGAACATATGATCTTATGTACAGGTATCAATTCCACACAAAGGATGTCAACTCTATGTACTACACACACACACACACACACACACACACACACACACATATTAATAAAAAAGAAATAAATATAAGAATGAAATAAACTGAAACAGATATATTAATTTTAGCAATAACTGAATCCAAATGACAGAAACACGGAGATAAAGATGGATATCACATGTTGATAAAAATACATTCTTTATTGTAGGGTATAACAACCTAAACCTTGCATGAACCTCACACTCTAGTCTATAAACAGTTGCTTATACTGATAGAACTGCAAGTACAAATGCATCACTAGAATTGAGGACTTCGTTATCCCTTTTTATCTAACACGTTAAGCAGAAAGAAAATCACTGAGTGCAGGTTGGACACTGAGCATATTTTCATCTCACTCACATTTATGAATCAATAAAGAAGAATCCACATTCATATAAAGCTCCCACAAAATATACACCAAGGCAGACCACACTGTGTACTATAAAGCACACCCTAAAAATTCCAATCCAGGAAACCTTATACCAGAATGGAATTAAACTCAAACTCAAATAATGGTAAAATAGCTTACAAATTGTCAAATATTAGAGAACTAAATGACAATGATTTACATATTCTAATATTCAACACAGTTTTTTTAAGTAAAGTAAAAACATTTTGAGCTAAAATAAATTATATAATGAGGGTCAGGGAGATAGCTCAGTGGAATATGTACTTGCCTGTCAAGTACAATTTCTTGAGTTTGATCCCTGGCACCACCAAAATAAACAAATAAATAAACAAACAAACCTACAGCTTTTGAAAAATGAAAATGTTTGATGTTTATGTAGGACCTAATACTGAAGTATTTTTGTGAAGAATGTTAATAGATCCTGATACTAATGCTTATTTTTGCTTTTGAATAATTGCATATCAAGTGTAGCAACAAAAAGTCATAGCGATTGTTGACATAAAGCAATAAATTAAAACTAAATATTAAAAAATAATATGCACCAAAATAAAAATTGAGAGCTATAGGGAAAATAGATAAAATAAAATTTATAATATTAAGGGCACATATTAGAAAAATATTTCAATATGTAAATTTTAATACATATGACTTAAGAAGAATAAGTTTACACCAAAGCAGTCTGAAAAATAAATAGAGCATAAATAAAGTAAAATTAAAACAGGAACTTATGTGACAAAATTAACAAACTTTGACACTGTTTCTTGAAAAGAATCCATATGAATAAACAAATAGAGAAAGAAATTACCAATACTATCTTGACAGATTATTCACGCTAATCTCACTAATATGGACAATAAAAATATAATAAATCAATAGGTCAATGTCATGTCATATGAATTTCACTGATAATTTAAAGAGTACTGACTACAAAACATACAGAAACACCTGCACTTACACATTGAATGTGGCTTCTTACTACATCCAGTTTAGATTTTGGAGAATCACACAGTCAATGATTCAAATCACATAAACCATCCAAACTGCCTCTGGCAACCATCCTCCTCCTCCTTACAGCATGTTCTGCTGTGCATTCTTATGAAGAGTAGTGAAGCGCCTGTGATCCAGCTACCTTCCAAAACCTCCACCGCAAAGCATATCAGAGTCTGGGGAACATTTCGTATGTAGTCAGTAGCGCATGGTATAAAAGCAATAAGCTACTAGATTTGTTCTACGTTTTCTGTTATTTTGTTAATATCCTGTAAGGGAATGTGGGATTAAAAAAAAAAAACTGGGTGCAGATTAATGTTTATTTCCTAATCATATTTTTTTTTCTGCGCTCCTGAAAGCATTCATTTCTCCCTTCTTTCCCACTTCTATTATCAAATCACCATCACTTCTTGTCTGGAGTATCCTACTATCTACAAGTATAGACTTTAAAAAAAATAGCAACTTTATTCACTTTTTATGAAGTTCCAGTATTTTCCCATTAGAATAGCACTAAATGTCAAACTACTGCTAATCAATATTTGTTAGGAGAAGCATGCACTAACTAGAAGCAAGCACAAATGCCAGATAAAATGTGTACTTGTTAAGGAAGTTAAGAGCTTCTGAAGTCAGAGGATGGCTTGGAGAAGAAAAAAATGAGTGGCAGAGCTCTTTCCTCTGGTGCTTTTGTCAATTTGAGGACGGAAAGTAGCATTAACTTTAGCCTTATTAACATCTCCATTTCATACGTTATCTAACTCAATAAATTATCTCCAATATACACTGTTAAGATTATTTCTGGCTTTCTTTTCACCACCAAAACAGGGAAGTGGATTTTCACTAAGCTTGAAGAGAAATAAAAAGGTTAATGTTAAAGTTCAAGGAGGTTTTAAATTAATTGGTATAGAATCACAGTGACAATTCTAGTCTTACTGCATTTTTAGAAAATGAACAATTATGTTTTTTCTGGGTGTGAGCAAAGACCAAAGATGTGAAGAATAATTAATTGAAATAAGCATTAAACATCATGTTCCTACTCCAGAGGAGGAGCAAAGTGATGATTATTTTTCTTGGTAGATGAGCATGCAAGAAAGATTTGAATATTAATTAACTCCTGACCATTGGGTCAGAACAGAGTTTATTGAGTTTCCCTGTCAAATAATTTACAGTACTTCATGTTGGAGGGAGACATTTTGTTAAAATGTGTAGGTCCTTAAAACATAATTTTAAAAAATATCACAAAAGAAAGTCATGCAGTGCTGAATTACCTTGAACTTTGTAAGAATAATTAATACGTATAACTACAGATGAACTGCTTTTACAAAAGTATCCTCCACCTAAATTAAATTTACATTTTTAGTATTCTAAATATCATCATTTAATGATTTGATTTATAATTAAGTTTATAAAATAATATGTCCATGTAGTGGATTTATAAATTTTGCAAGAAGTCTCACATTTCCCAATAAATCAGTGTGCAGAAGAAATTATAGCCCATTTTCCAGGGACTAAATTAGTCACTGGAGACTTGGACACATTCGTATGTACACCACATGGTGGAAACTGAAGGCATGAAAACTTAGGTTTGTCAAGTTTTTATGACTTTTTTGCATGTCCAAGAAAGAAGCAACAAAAAATATGAGCTACACAGGCAGGATAGAGAGAAAAATGGAGCTGCTTTACAGTTAAAAAAAAAAAATAAAAAAAAATAAAATAAAATAAAATAAAATAAAATAAAATGAAATGAAATGAAATAAAATAAAATAAATGTGCCCAGGTGGAGGTAGAGGCTGAATGAGAACAACACAACCAGTTAGTGCCTCCTGCAGGAGTCAATTCAAAGAGCTATAACTTGAAAGAAAATCAAATTATCAAGGGGTTGAGAAATTGAGAACAAAGAAGAAAAACCAAAGGTAAGTTTGAGCACAAAGACTTGCTAAGACAGAAAAAAAAAAAACATTGGTTTACCAGGGGAAAGGAAAATATCCAGCAGTAATAAAGGTTATGAGCAGGAATAAAAGGGGTAAACAACATGTTTGGTGATGCATTTAATGAAGTGGATTTTTTTGGTCATTTATGAAAATATTCTGAGTTTGTGCAACATGAAGGTTAAGAGCATGTTTAATGGGATTAGATGACAGATTCAGATCATGTATCTCTTATTAATTACTTGTGTGGTCTTGAAAAGCTACCTAATATGCCTTCCTTAGTTGAAAAAATATTGTAGATGATGTCTAGGTATAATGTCCTTGACAAGGGCTATTTTGCTAGCTGGAGGCTCCTCAGATGAATCCCCTTAGCTTTTTGAGGTTGATAACAGAATTCAGGGATGAGAAAGAAAAAAAAAATATATATATATATATATATATATATATATATATATGATAGCTTGGATAATTGCAATTGATTTATGTTGGTCTATTGAAAGGAAATACTATGTAATATAACAACCATTGTTGAATACATATTGTTTTGTTCAGTGAAATTCTGTATGGTGTCTAGTTTGATGTTTACTATTTTTATTTTTTTACAAAATAAAAATATGAAAGAAAAAAGAAAAAAATCAAGTATATGAGTACATAACAGGATTCCTTTCTGGCTGTCATCTGACTCGCTAGATGAAACCCTTATGCAGCTGATGGTTTTCTTCCATCTTTAAAGCCAAAACATGGCCAAGTGAGTGCTTTTAACAAACCCAGAAAATTTCATGATGTTACTGTACAATAACAATAATTCACTTGAAAATGCCAGTTAGAAATAGAGTAGATGTGAAACAATGAAAAACAATAGGTGAGTCTACTCAGCCAAAATGTAACAAAAAAGTCTATTGACAAAATCTTACAACTCTCACAAGCAATTTAAGGAAATGAAAATACATTCCAGTTACTGGACGGAAAGATATTGTTAGTATTTAAATTTTTCTCCAAACGATATTTCGATTCAATGCAAACAAAAATTTTAATCTGTATGTGTTTTTTGAAGAACTTCACAACAACACTCTAAATTAATATCAAGTAAAACTTGACAAAAATTTGTACTTTAGCTTCAAAAAGAGAAAATAGAATACTCATTGTGTAGACATTTCAAGTACACAAAAAGTAGTTGATAAAAGATAACCAGAAATGTATTAGAGTAGATAACATAAGGAGAGATCCATATGCTTGAATTTAATATGCAATAAATGCAGCATTAATATTAATAAATGCAATATGAATATTAATGAATAGGTTTGGAAGGCTATTTATGCAAGTAGAGTACGGATGAGTAGTTTTGGATAACTATAAACTCAAGAGAAAAAGATATAAGAATTTATTTTTAGGACATAATAGTAAATTTAAAAATACAGGTCCAGCCAGATAGCTCAGCAGACTAAAGAGCCTGCTCAGCAGGCACAGGGACTGGGTTAGATCCCAGGCATTTTGTGCCGGCCCCGCCCCCAGGTTCCGCTGAGACAGTGATTGAGACGGTGTAGTGGCAAGTGCCTGTAATCCCAGACTTGGGAGGTCTGAAAACAGGAATATCACTACGAATCCGATCTCTGTAGTGAGACTCTGTACTAAATACATTTTTAAAAGGTGTAATTTTTCAATTTTACCTGAATAGAATACTAGCTAATGTTAGTGTTGGGTAATGCTAAATGTTGGTAAGCACTGTCAAATAATATAGAAGTATAAGGGCTGTGACAACAGTTCAAATCCAAGCACACAAATAAATATGTATATTTATTTATAAATTTGTATATATGTATGAATATATCTTGTTACCTAAAATTAAATTTTAAAAAAAATTATGTGCACTGTTTAGATACTAAATAGTGATCAGCAGGGCTAAGTATAGCTAGGCATGGAGAGATCATCAGCCCAATATGGAGAATCTCCTAAAAAGCAATCTGGCATTACTTAGACTCACTACTTTTGCTTTTCAGTTATATCAATTAAATATGTCTACACATTTTTCAGATTGTGCTTGTGAACAAGACATTGTAAAAATATATATAGAATTAGGAGGTATAAAGGACAAGGCAACTTGGAGAAGAAAATGGGAAACAGGATAAGCAAACTTTATAGCAATCACAGTGAATCTAGAACAATTTCATATCATGCAGAAATTGTATATATTGCTTGGAGATAAATAGAATTATATATATTAAATAAAACATGTGTGTAAAGAAAATAAAATATACATACAAATGAGAAACATGGGGCTGGGGAGAGGGCTCAGTGGTATAAGTGCTTCCATGGCAAGCATAAGGGCCTGACTTCAATCCCTGTTTCCACCAGAGAGAGAGAGAGAGAGAGAGAGAGAGAGAGAGAGAGAGAGAGAGACACTCATTTTTTACTAACTCCATAGAAATATGTAAGCAAATATTCAAAAATTCATAAACACATTAAAAAGATTGTCATACTTTATATATTAATTTTATACCCATGAATATAGGTGAAATAAGAAATATAGTGAAAAAATTATGATCCAATTTGTTTAGAGTAATGACTGTTGACCAATAACTAAGGGGTAGAAACAACTGCATAGTTTTACTTACTCACAAGTAGAGCCTGCAAGATAGCTCAATGGACTAAACGCCTCCTTAGACAAGCTCAGGATCCAGGGTTCGATCCCTGGCACCACATGCCACTCTGGTTCTGCCCACAGGCTCACCACCCAGACCAGGCATTGTGCAACATGCCTGTAATTCCAGCACTGGGAAGGCAGAAAATAGGAGGATCACTATGAGACCAAGCTACAGTGGTACCCTATACAAAATACATAAAAAAGTTAATTAATTAAAAAAGTCATGAACTAAATTGAGTACACAAATATAAATACAAGTATTTACATACATTTTCTACATATATACATGTGTATAAATGTTTTAATATATACACACCTATAAATATATAACCATTATACATGTGTAAATACAAGTTGATAAACTCCCTCTTGCTTTAAATAGTTTTGAAAGGCAGTCAGTGGAGGTACATCTTCAAATTATTGTGAAAATATTATTTTTCATTAGTACATGCTGACTATGTGCTGTTTTCATGGAGAATTCCTTGTCTATTTATGGCATGGAAGTATGGAATTAATTTATGAAATTTATTAAAAGCGCAAGCATCACTCTTAGGCAGTACCAGAGATGTCTTGATAATCATTCTTCGGCTTCATGCACTGAATAAATATTCCATAGAGAAGTTAATTTGAGTTCTAAATTTGTTCTTGATCACTTACTAATGTTAATAAAGCATATGGAAAGGTGTGTGTCTTCATGAGTAATGCTATAAACTATTACTTTCTGGCACTCTTCAGAAGATGAACATTTTGCGGTGTATAAGTTAAATAATATGTAAATATTTTTATGAACTAGCAAATAAGTTTTGATCAACGTATACATATCTGTAGACACTGTAACAACCTAGGTTCATATATACTTTAGGTAGTGATTGACGGGATAATTAGCATATCTATCATCTTGAACATTTATCAGTTCTTTATAATGAATATTTCAGTTAATATTAATTGTGAATTTCACTGGATTCAGAGACTTCTGGAGAGATGACTGAATCACGCAGATGCTGTACCTGTCAGGGGGTCAACGGTCTGATGCTCCTAGATGAACGTGTTATAAGGCGTTAGGGCCACCCATGGCCCTGGGATTACTGTGTGAAGGTGTGTCTCTTGCTAGAGCTGTTCCTCTGTGCTGCTCCCTGCTACCATGAAGTGAGGAGTGTCTTTTGGCCATGTCTGTTGTGCCTTGGAGCCAGCTAACCATATTGAAAACTCCGAAGCTGAGAGTCAAACAGAATATTCCTCCTTTAGAGTGTCCAAAGGCATTTTTGTCTCCGGGGAAGATGGCTGACCAATTCAGTGAGTGCATTGGGATTCCTCACTTGAGGATATTAGTGTAGAAACCACTCGTTCTAGCACGTGTTAAGAGCATAAATTGGGGCTGAGGAGATATTTCAGAGGCATGAACACTACCTGGCAAGCACAAGGTCCCGAGTTTGATCCCTGAACCCAGCACACCATGCCAGACCCAGAACTAGGCATGGTGGCACACACCTGTATTCTCAGTGCTGGGGAGGCTGAGACAGGACGATCACTATGAGTCAGAGATCGACTAGGGGCTACAAAAGTGAGCACAGGGCTGGCCTGAACTGCACAGTGTGACCCTAAAAAAAGAGCGTAAGTTGGGTTTCAAGGGCAGATCTGAGCAAGCTGTTTCAACTTGGTAATGTTAGATTCATGTCTCTAAATGACATGGATGGAAACAATAATATTAACCCCCTCATACATTTTCTAATACAAATATGGGCTGAGGAGATAGCTCAGTAGAATCTGTGCTTACCTGGCAAGTGCAGGGTCCTGAGTACAATCCCCAGTACCACAAAAAAAAGTTGTAAATTTAATATTTGCTTTTTATTTTAAAGAGGAAAAAACAACAACAAGTAATATGATCAAAGACAAACAGGCTGGGGAGATGGCTCAGTGGAATAAATGCTTCCCTGGCAGGCACAACGGCCTGAGTTCAATCCCCGGTTCTGCAATAAATAAGTAAATAAATAAATAAAGACAGAAAGCAATATGAAATAATACTAATGGTACAGAATTTCAAAAAAATAGAAATTAACAGTGGTTATTATATTATATATTGTTATCAAATTTGTTGCTCAGATTACCAGATATAGTTATTGAAGATTGTTCAAACAATTGAATATTAACTCTTCCTTTCAATAAACCTTAATTAGATGGGAGTAGCTGCTGGTTAGCTCAGTTTTGTTTTTGTTTTTTTCAGAACCAGGGCTTGAACTCAGGCCCTTGCGCTTGCTAGGGAAACACTTATTCTAATGAGCCATCTCCCTGTACCCAAACTCAGTTGTTTAAGTGCCTGCTCATGCAAATGCAGTCAGGCTCAGGATACTGCGGTTCAATCCCCACCTCCATCTGCCTTAGCAGACCCACCCTTAAGGTATCCTGAGCCAGCCAAAAATGAATGAATAAATAAATAAATAAATCTTAATATTGTATTAAACTTTTTTAAAAAAATCACCATGATATCTAATCAACGTTAATGTAAATTAGCATTGGGTGGTACTGATATAAAAGGGATAAACTCCAATTTTTACATAGATATCTAGTATTCTTTGTTAAAACATGTGTTGCCTTTTAAAACAGATTCCATGTATATTAATATCAGCATTCTAAATTGAGGATTAGTACTCACTAACACTAATATCAATCCACTTGCATGAGTCTGATGATGCTGAACATTTGTACAAGTTAATCAAGGCAAATTTACTAATCACAGATTAGCAGCTAAGGACAGTGAAACTATGGACTTCACAGTTCGCTTTTTCCCCTCAGGGTTGGTAAAGCTGCATGAGTTAGAGGAAGTCTCTTCTGAACTTTTCTCACACGACATTGCAATGAAAGGATCCCAAAGCATCTCTACCCCAGGATTTACAACAGAGTGAAATTTAACCTCTGTGCTAAATGTATAGTTTTATCCCGCTCTTGTATGATCGGCAACAAAACAAGATGCTCTAGTGAACTCCTCTGGGTCTCAGGACACCGCATTCTCAGAATACCCTGCAGTCACTTGGAGGACAGAATTTCATAATGCAGTCCAAGACCTGGCTCACCAAAGCAATGGGGACATATCCTGCATTCTTAGCTTGAAATTAAATTCAGTATTTCATTGTGTTTGATGAGAACTTAAGACACAGTATAGTAAATGGACAAAAATCATTTGACTTTTTTCTTTGAGTACTTTACTGTAGATGAATAGTTAGACATGTGTAAAGATCAACTAAGTCCCTTAACTGACACCTTCATCCATCGCTCAACAAACTCTCCATAATTAACAGGCACATTCATGATGCTTCAGAGGCAGTAGGAAACACACAAAACTATATCTGTTGTAAATTCTACTTGAGATGTTCAGCAGTATCCAAAATATGTAACATAGGCATTGATTTCATTTAACTAATACTTTCTTGTGATCTTGTGAGGTTCTCTGATCAATATTGTGCTAGGGCATATACCTTGTCAGGGTGTAACTGAGATTAACAGGCAAAGAAAGACACAAAATCCTCTGGTCAGAGAGAGATGAGCATGTGAAAATTCCTGTGGCTGAGGATGCCATTACAGTTGGAAAGAACAAAGTCCTTTTGATTGCAGAAAAAGCAATATCAGGATTTCATTATCTGGTGCTAATAGCTTTTAAGGATCAACTGCAGGCCATTCTGCTCATTCTTGTGTTGTATGTAGGTCCATATCAGGCTGACATAAGTTTCTTCTGTAATTACATTTCCAACAGTAGTATGAGTAATGCAGTGGTGCTATGGTCTACTGCTATTGTAATTTTGATTTGCAAATAGATATGCCCTAGAAAGAGGTTGGTAATAATGCCTACAAATATCATTGGTAATCATGTGACTTGAACAAACAATTACATCTTTCACATTTCTGCTCACGTATAAAACAAAACACACGTGTCCTCCATTACATGAGGACATCATGTTAACATGACAGATGCATGGGAGATGATATATTTAGCATGGCTCTGGGATTGCAAACACTCAGAACTGTAATATTTTTAATGTATGTTATAATTGGGGCAATAATATGCCAATTTCAGTAGAATCAATGTGATATAACAGACAGCATGTGCGATAACTTTCATAAGCTCTTTTTCCTGATCACTTTCCTTTAAGCTTGACAAGCTTTATTGATTTAGTACATGAAATATAATTTTTTACTAATGGCTAATTGTGTGAGCTATTTTTTTCCTTGTGGTTATGCCTTGTCACAAAAATATCCCCATTTTTGGCTGGTATAAAATGCTTCCAGTAACCAAGAGTGTATTTTCATTTAGCAATGCAGTGGGTGCCTATTTTAACTGTTTCATGTCTACTACCTACAAGCTACTTTTTCTCAAAAACGTGTAGCTTTTTGGCGGTGTTAAAGTTAATTAAAATTCTAGAGCAACTATCATCCACATTAATGATATGTTACCACCTGAGTGAACTTAAAGGCATTGTCTAAACTTTATTTAATAGACTATAATTATAGCCCCACATGTGTTAAAATATATGTGAGGATTAATGTTATGAATTACTCTTAGGAACATAATTTCTAACATTAATTGTCATAATGGCAGTGATTTCTACTATCGCATTAGAATCATTTAAACATTTAAAATTGAAATAATACATATTAATGAAATTACTAATAAAATTTTCTTATTATAGAAAAAAAGAAATAAAGATATATTTACACATTACACTATTTCTCAAAAATAACATTTTTATTATTCATACTTAACTTCAACATTATACATACACTGAACCCACATCTCTTTCTAGAAGAAATTGGAGCTTTATTTTAAATCCCATTGGTGTAAATGTAAGGTCAAGCCTTTGTCAAATCAATCTCAAAGAAATAGGGTCTATTACTTGAAAGTGACGGTTGGTATTTCTTACCCTAGGTGATAGAATTGGTTTACTTGTCACAGAAAAATCTCTGTCTAGGCACCATAATACCTCTAATTTACTAATTTTACTTTGAAGATGAATTGGATCTAAAGTACATGTAATTGTATTTAAATGATTGAAACCACTTTTCTCTTTCTGAGAGAATGAGAATTGTAAGGAAAAAAAAAATCTCTCTCTAAAATGGGTAAAAATGGAACAAGCTACACTAATGCTCTTTCCAATTATTTTGAAAAAAATTATTATAAAATAAAATGACTAAAAACAGGTGTGAAAATCTGTATCTAAATTCATAGTATTCCTTTTAAAATTTCTTGTAGTATGTTGTTATATTTTTATTTTTATAATGTCACTTTTTGAAAATAATTTTAATATATTTTGGCTGGGCTAAATATAGTATTTTATTCAAGACCTGGAAATCTGTTTCTGTGACATTGAGATATTTGAGAGACAAAAATTTTTAATGCTTCCATTCAGTTAAAACCAATGAAATAAATTGAAAAAGCAGGACGAAAAAAGTAGATTAAGAAGTTGGATGGTATTATTTTTCACAGAAATAGTGTATGATATTCAGCATGAATATGTTAAAATAAATGTTTTTCTATTTCTACAAAGCTAATTGATGTATCAATTCTTTGTGATTGCCACCAAATACAGGATTAAATTATACTTGAATTTATTTTGTTAATATAATAATGTTTTGTTCATGATTGCATAATAAAATGAAAGCTTTATATTGGTATTAATTGTAATACGATGATGAATTTGTACTGAAACTCTCTATTCTACTCAATAAAGTAACCAAAATAATAGCCCAAATTGTAGGTATGAGGAATTCATGAGGTTCAACTGTGATAGATCTCTACTTGTAAAAAAGGAAAAAGAAAAGCAAAATGAAAATTACTTACAAATCCAAACACTTGAGTTTAACTTTAAACTCAGAAACCTCTGAAGTCTGAGTTAAAGTAGAATTCATTCCCACTGTAGGGAACTGAGAATGGTGCAGGGCTTGTCAGGAATGAAATAGTCAAGAAAGAGTTGTGGAACTATCTCTGAAGCCCTCCACTTGTACAGTGAATGCCTAAAATAAGAGCCCTGGACAAATTGAGATTAAAATTTTGATATGGCATTAGTGCTATATCAAAGTAGACTAAAGAGCAACAGAAATCCAGGAGTACATAGAGAAATTAAAAGGACTTACATATAGTAATTTTATAAACTCTATAGGAATACTCTTCATCAACTGGAAAAAATGTACTAAGACTACATAAGAATTTTTTTTGGAAACTATATTATAGACTTCAGATTATAAAGGATAAGTTGTGTTATTTTTATTAAAATCCAGTGAGCTATTGTACTCTTCAGATTTCATTTTCTCTTTCAGGTTCTCACACAAAGGGGACAATACAATGTTTGCACATATGGGTCTGATTTATTTCACTTTAGAGTATGTTCTCTAGTTGCATCCATTGACCGACAAAAGACTCCAATTTATCATGTTCTATAGCTGAATAATATTCCATTGTGTAAAAAGTTTAAATCATCTTAATCTATTCTTCAGTTGATGGGAAGCTGGGTTGTTTCTAGGTTTTAGCTACAACAAATTGCACTGCTATAAACATGAGTGCACATATGTTACTATAGTATAACAATAAATATTGTAAAATTAATACTACTTTGTTAAGTGAAATTCTGTATCACTTGTAATTTTTTCTGTCTTAAAACTATTTTATACTCTCTTAAAAGAAAAATTCCAGAGGGTTGGTTAGATAGCCTAGTGGACTGAAGTGCCCAAATAAGCAGAGTGCAGTGACAGGGTTCATTCCTCAACATGCCATGCTACCCCCCTACACACACACACATACACCCAGGGGAACGCTGAGATTGTAATTGAGACGGGGCATGGTGGTGCACACCTGTAATCCCAGCACTTGGGAGGCTAAAAAGAGGAGAATCACAATGAGTCTGTTCTACATGGTGAAACCCTTTAGAGGCTGGAGTACCTGTAGACCCTACACCAAATACATTTTTTAAAAATGCCAGCAAACTACACAGCAAGAAAATATGAACTGAAGTTACATTCACCACCATAATTGAATTTCAGTATTATAATATTGAATTAAAAATGTCATAGAATAATTTATGATATATTTCTGTATTTTTAAATTTAAATTTGGTCCAAAATATTGTTCATGGTCAAATAAACATGGTAAACATTAAAATAAAATTCTTAATAAGTAACAAATATTCAAGTTTACAATTATATTTGAGAAAGTGGCATGTGGAACACAAAAATTTATGAAAATGGAAATTAAAAACAAAGCATTAAAATATATATTAATGACAATGTTGTTTTGAATGGAATTGCATGATTCATAAGCATATATAATTCAGATCCTATTTCCAAATTTTAATATACACAAATTATAATATATACAATCCATATTTATATTTAATAAATATTTCATGATACATCATCCTCTTTTAATTAGATAAAATATTTATTTCACTGTGTCAGATTTTATTCTGTACTACAGTATATTTTGTCATTAATATAACCTATATTCAGCACAATTGCATTAGGATACAACTAATGCTTCTCTTCATTTGGTTGCCTCCATTGATCTGGCAAGATTATTTGTAGAAATGTATTAGGTGTTGACTAGTGTTAAAATAACAATCGGAGGACTGGCAAAATAGATCAGCAGATTAAAGCACCTACAAGCAGGCACTGGGGCTGAGGGTTTGATTCCTGGGTCTCCTGTGCTGTCGGGCCTTGCTGAGACAGCGATTGAGACTAGGCGTGTTGGTGTGCACCTGTAATCCCAGCTCTTGGGAGACTGTAAATAAGTGGATCACTACAAGTCCAATCTAGTAGTGAGACCCTGAACACTCTATAGACCTTTCCCTAAAAATAATACTAAATAGATAAATAAAATTTGGTAGAGCCATATGTAGAGATAGATAAATGAATGCTACATAAAATATCAAAATTTTCTTCTTCTGCCTCTAAGGAAGAAATAATTGACCACAATATAATAATTTCTAGAATAAAATGAGGACATTCCCTTGATATGTGCTTTATTTTTCATTATCTTATCATGTTATATGAACTATCTCCTCTGTCTTTCTTACACACAAAATTAAGCTAAGACTCAGATCTGTTTCTACTATATCCATGTAAAATTGAAGCGCAACATGAAATTTAACTCTAATATTGAAAATAGGCTAGGTGATTAGAGACAGGAAATGTGTTATTATTCTGCAGGAATGATATGAAATTGGTAAGAAATTCAAATATTTAAGAAATTAAATTATGGTCAGTTAAGGGCCGGCCAGGTAGCTCAGCAAACTAAAGTACCTGCTTAGGCAGGCTCAGTGACCAGAGTTTCATCCCTGGCGTGTAGTGCCAGCCCCACCCCTAGGGCATGCTAATCCTGTGACTGAGTCTGGGCATGGTGGCCTCCGCCAATAATCTCAGCGCTTGGGAGAATGAAAACAGGAGGATCACTATGAGTGCGATCTTCATAGTGAGACCCTGTAGGTCCTGTACTAAGTATATTAGATAGATAGATGAATAGATAGACAGATAGATAGATAAATAGATAGATAGAATATTTCCTAAAGCCATCTTCCAACAAAAATTACACTTCTAAAAAAATTTAGTCATGCAAATTACAATAGAACAAATTGTTAAAAATATTTATAGATGCATACATATAATACATCCAACTTTACATTTACTTTTTCTGATAACCAAGCATGTGTCTGTAATTGCTCCTATATATCACTTTGGATGTTCACCAGAGTTTGAAGTGTAACAATTGGACTACTATCTAGAATATTTGGAGAAATATAAAAGAATTAGATCACTCAAATTTAAAGACCTGGAGGAAAAAAATCATTTGAAATAAATAGACTCTCCTCAGATAAAGTAGAAACAGCTAAGGATAGCATGAAAAAAGTGTTTATTATACTGGCCATTGCATTTATTTATAAGCAAATTCAAAAACTTTGATTCTATGTCTCTCTGGAAAGAACGACTGCCATCAATTAATCAAATAATGAAATTAAACAATAACAAATGTTCATGGGGCTGAGGAAGAAAGGATCCTTCCCAATTGTTGGTGAAAATGTAAATTGAAAAAACCACTTTGGAAATTAGCTTGGAAACTCCTGAAAGAAATAGAAAGCTGAAATTCCATCTGACCTAGCTATTCCTTTTCTAAGTTTATTTATAAAAGAATTAAAGACATCATGCTACAGTGATGTATGCATGCTTATGTTTATAGTAACACAATTCACAATAACTAAATATTTGGAAAAGCATATATATCTACCAAGAGTTGAGTGGATAAGAAACGTAACATTTATACACAATGGAGTACTATTCTGCTGTAGAATGGATAAGTTTGAGACATTTTTAGGAAATTTGATGGATCTGATATTCATGTTAAGTGAAGTAATTCAGGTACATAAGCTAAATATGAATCAATGGCCTCTCTTATATGAAAACCTCTCTGACAAACATCAAACAACAGCAGAAAAGAAAAAGAGAAAAGAGAGGCATTGTGATCCAGTGCAGACAATGAATCTCAAAGTGTATCTTGAGTAAGTACATTCATCTTACTTTTTTTTTCTTTGTATTTAGGACAGGGTATACAGGATATACAGGGTCTCACTACGTAGATCAGACTTATATAGTGATCCTCCTGTTTATAGCCTCCCAAGTGCTGAGATACTGGCATGTACCACCACACCCAGGCTCAGTTGCCCTATCAGGATACCCTGGGGGCGGAGCCAGCACAGCAGGCAAGGGGATCAAACTCTCAGCCCCTGTGTCTGCCTAAGCAGGCACTTTCATCTGCTGAGCTATTTCGCTAGCCCTTTGTCTTACATATTTTATATATTGTTCAGAAACTAATTTGTATGTATGATAATTGACTTAAAATGTCTTATCAATAAATGTATGTGACAATGAAAAATGAACAGGAATAGAGTGAAGAGAGAAAAAGAAAGGAATTAAACATATATGTATATGTATCAATCCCTTGCAATGAATATAATCATGTGTACTGCAAACAGTTACTAATAAAAGTAGAACAAAAACTAACAGGAAAGAAAATCAGTCACACATAGGAATAAACTAAAATGAATTTCATAAATTTCTGAAATTTTAATAAATCTTAATCAATGATTCCTACAATCGGAGTATGTATTTATGTGCTGACAAGAGCTAAATATATATATATAGTCAACATTTTTCATTATCATTTCAATTAATTGAATACTCTGTGATATTTTATGTGACCATAACTCAAAATTCATTTCTGTACAAAGAAATTAAATAAATCAACCTGCGTTACTAACCATCAATTATTCAATCATATATTGAACACTTAGTGTTTTGTAATATAATTTCATAACATTTGTAGATAACTTTAAATTAAAAACATGAGCCAGGCATAATGGTGCATACCTGTAATCTCAGCAGTTGGGAGGCAGAGACAGGAGGAAGACCACAAGTTCAAGGCCAGCCTGAGCTAAAAGTGAGACCCTACACACAAAATATAAAGAAAAGAAAAAGAATTAAAAATATGAAAGAAAAAATATTTAAAATTCTTCAAGCCTTGGAAGAATCAAAGTAGAAAACAAAATAAACTGAAAGAAAGGAAGGAAAACACTGGGGAAGTCGCTGTAGAATAGGTGAAATAAAACCACGTGAAACGTGAAGGATAGGGCTGTTTTCAATTGTATCCACTGAAAATATAGTAAAACAGATTTTGAGAATTTATCATTGTTACTTATGTTTTTTGAGAATTTCAGATGAATTCATGTATTTATAGAAATAACAAAGATTGATTGAACTCTTGTTGAAAAAGCAAATCAAAGTGATTCAGTCAGTGCATAGCCAAGAACCTGTGGACGGTGCTTTCAAGCCACATGCAAAGCACAGCGGCACATTAACTATGCTCTGCCAGTCTTCAACTTGCAGGTTTGTGTTTTCTTTAAAAGCATGGAAGCAAGACAAGAACCATACTTCAAAGGAAAAAAAAATTCTGAAAAAAGAAAGAGCTCAAAAACTTCAGGACCCTCCGATCTGATTTTTTCATGTAGGCTTTCAACACATTCCATGTATTTTACTTGAGTGACAAGAAGAATTTAGTGCACTAAGGTTCAATCCTGGGTCCCTCAGGCCATGCCGTGCTCCCCCCAACCACAGCCCTCTGAGCCAGAGTCTGGACATGACGGCACTAGGGACCTTTATATGTTTGCTCTTCCATTTAATGTACTATGGCTCTCTTTTAAAAGTAAGATTTCTGTTCACTTGAGCCTTTTGCAGCTCCTCATATTAATATGGTTTTTACTTTTATATTTTGTTTTTAAACTTTTCTGCTGGATGGTTAAGACCAAGATAAAGCAAGACCTATATAACAAGAAATGTAACTTTTGTATCTGCCAAGTTCAGTGAAATTCCCTCAAGATCTACCCAAAAACCCTGTATAGCAATTTGTAGAGATCCTTTGTCTGTCAGCCATGTGGATGAGTCACGGCCATTGCTTGACCAATTTGCTCTCTGTGAAAGCCTGAGAGAATGTTTTCTCTCCATGTGACTCTCCTTAGGCACACTTTACCTCATTGATCACTTTCCTCTGTGGCCCCATGATCTCCTTGATCAGAAAATTTGGGACACCACTAAGTTACAGGATGTTACAGTACAGGTTCTCTTATGTCCTGAGTCCTCACTGCCCTTGAAAGGCTAGAGCCAAAATATTGGCTGTCCTTGCAGCCCTTCTTTTTCTCTAATTTTTGCTCCATATACTTAAGTTGTTAACCCTCCAGAAGAGAAACTTGATGATATTATTACCCTATAATAGAGGCAGTTGAGCTTAACCTCACTATCTGTCTGAATATCAAACATCTTAGACATAGCATGGAACAGGAATGGCAGTTCTACAGACAACCTACTATTATAGACTCCTGGACTATATTTGATTATTTTGCTGAATTCACAAATCTACAATATTTAAATGGCAATGGAATACCCATCTCTGACAATGCTAACAAATAAAAGGGGATATAAATGAAGAACCATATTTTATCGGTATACACAAAATAGTTAGGATAGGAATACACCTACTTTCTCTTAATTTAATAAGAAAGATTTGTACTAATAGTGCTTGGACAGTATATCATGCCTGCATCTTGTATTATGAATAACCACTACGAAGACAACAATATTCATTGTATTATCCATTGAAACTGTCCTACTAATTGATTTTGAAACTGTCTCATTGCTATTTGTTTCTCAGTAAGATTAATAAAATAAATAAATAAATGATTCCTTTTAAAAGTAAAAATAAGTAAGAAAAAAAGTAAGACTTCCAGTATGCCAAATTGTTTTTTCACTTTGGATCTATAGTCAAAATGATCCAAGTCTCTGCAATTTGAATAGAGTACATATGGCAACTTCAGAATTTGGAAATAATGTCCATGTCCTTGTATGTATAACATTCTATAAATAACCTGAATTTTTTCCTGAACACAAAAGCTACCATTATCAGCAAAAATGTTGAAGAAAGTGTAACTTATCCCTCAGGAAAATGTTGTTTGAACATTCTATTTATTATTATGTGTTTTACTATTGAAGGCTGGAGAATATAATTTTATTTAGACCTCATAATAACATTTCTGTTCAGTAATTTGCACTTAAATGGTACCACTTAAAAGTAATTTTACTTTCAAGTTCACAAATAAGCATACTCAATTAAGGTCAGTCTTTGTATTCTTATCTATATGTAAATCTTAATTATATCTTATACATCTTGCTTAATTAAGCTTATTATTCCTTTTTAAACCTATCATCTCAATGTATATAATTTTGAACAAAAATCTATACAACAGTATGATGGGGAAAAATAGAGTTTGTAAATTCAATAAGTGTTCATTACTATAATTTTAGAAATTACAGAAAAGCAGTCTCTGTTCTAAGTCTCTATACATGTATAAATAATTGTTTAATATATATAACTATATATATGAAACAGAAATGATGGCAGTGTGATATGTGTGTAAATTTTTATATAAGTCTGTGTACCTAAAGACAGCAAAATATGGGGCTGGTGAGATGGCTCAATGGTCTAAAGCACCTACTTAGAACAAGCTTAGCAAAGCACAGGGACCACGGTTCAGTCCCCCAGCACCACATGCCAGCCAGCCCCGCCCCCTGGTGGGCTGAGCTGGCCACACACACACACACACACACACACACACAAACACACACAAATAAATAAAAATTAAATTAAAAAAAATAAAGACAGCAAAATATGATTAAAAGTTTTTATGCAAATATAAAGGAATGCATTTTAAATATTATAATAAAGGAAATTCAAATAATTTTAAAATAATTATAAACAATATGATCAATAAATATATTTGTTCTAAGTGCTAAATTTTTCACAAATACCCTTTTATTAATTATTTAAATCTGAATACTATGAAAACAAACTCCACCTTCAAGTGAAAACTTGATTTGTCAGGTTAATATATAAGTGTGTGTGTGTGTGTGTGTGTGTGTGTGTGTATGTTTGTAGAAAAGAAGAGAACACATTGCTCACCTCAGCACTTTTTAAGAAATAATTTAAATCTAAATGCTGTATTTTAAGGAAAATTTTCAATTGACATAAAATCTTGTGAATAAGGCCAGGTGTGGTGGTGCATGCTATAATCCCAGCACTCTGTGAGGCTGAAGCGAGGGAATCATTGTAAGTTTGAGACCAGCCTGGGCTACAAAGTGAGCCCAAGGCCGGATTGAACTTCATGATGAGACCTTGTCTCAAAAGGATCAGGAAAAAAATAAATAAATAAAAATAAATAAATAAATAAAACTAGAAGTCAATAAGTTTTAAAAGGAAATTAATAATTATTCTAAAGAAAGAAATGAGATTTTCCATATGTATTAATTTAGAGATTTTTCCATATGTATTAATTTAGATAGGAGGAACAGGCTTGGTAAAAGGTAGAAATGGTAGCAATGCAGTGCTTCTTGTTCACACATTGGTAGAGAAATGTTGGTCTACTATGAACAAAACAAGGGAAAAGCTAATAGGAAAAGCATTGGAATGAAAGTTGAACTTCCAGATTAATAATCGGAACACATAAATAAATCGCAACTTGATAAAAACAGAAAAATATTAGCTAAAATTTGGAAGGATAAAGAATAGTAAACACAGGTGAGATTGAAAGAAAACATCAAGTTATCCATTTATACACTAAATGCAAGTTGCTGGTTAAATCTTCATTACAATCAAAGTGGGTCAGATGATAAAAAACAAACTCATTTAATGAGAAAAGACTGTCAGGTACACTTGTGCTTACCGAATGGGTCCATCCCTGATCTACAATTCTTTTTTTTTTTTGTATTTTAGAACAGGATTTACAGGGTCTACAGGGTCTCACTGTGTAGATGGAACTCCTAGTGATCCCCCTTTCACAGCCTCTCAGGTGCTGGGATTACAGGCTTGCACCACCACACCCAGTCTCAATTGTCATCTCCGCATGCCCTGGGGACAGGACCGGCAAGGCAGGCCTGGGGCTCAAACTTGGGCCCCGTGTCTGCCTCAGCAGGGGCTTTAATCCTCTGAGCTATTTGGCTGGCCCTGATCTGCAATTCTTACAAGCATGGGGAGAAAAGAAAAGAAAGGTGAGTTGAACCTCCTGGGTAAACACGGACTGATTTGTTGACAGCTTGAAACTTCTGTGCTAAATATTCATCTTATTTCTGCAGAATTATAAAGAAATGCTTTTTCCATATGTTGGGGTATTTCATCTCAAAGCACTGGCAAAGAAAATAACAAAATTGTCAGCATAATATGTTTTTTAAATTGTATAAAAGTTACTTAAACAAAATATAAAATAAATTACCTTACAAAATAAGTAGTTCATAATATAGTATGATAAGAAGGATCTATCTGGAAGATAATAAATGTATGCTCTTATTTCATACTATAGGCGAATACAAAATATATGTGCATCTATTTATTTTTCAAATTGCTGATTGCTTTATTATGAATGTTGTTCTGTTGTGAAATATTTAGCTAGATAGCATTTACTATGGGGAATATTGGAGAACAATTTCCAAATAATTTAGGTTTTCCTTAACAAGATGTGAAGCAGAAAATTTATTTTAGAATCGATCAGGAGAAGTACAAATAAGTACTTTACCTAATTTTATAGAAAATTAGTTTCTTTTTTCCTCTGTCTCTTGAAGACATGCCATGGCTATGAAGATAGAATTACATGGATTTAGCTACAGCGCTTCTTCTTGGGGTGTTCTGTTGGAGGACCTTGTCGTGCTGGCTTTCCTGATGAACTTTGGAGGAACTAAGTTCTCATCTTGAGCATTGATTCTTTGCTCATGAAGCTTGTTGCATTGGATTTCCTGATGGGAACTTGGTGAGGAGCCAGGGCCCTCACTGTTGCTGAGGACAACAGTGGTACTTGGGGGCAGCTCTGGTGCTTGCGTTGAACACTGGTTCCTATCTCCAGTTCAGATCACTCAGGCTGCCAACACAGATCCTTCATCCCACTGGCATAAACTTTCTAGCTTCCACCACTGACCATTGGGACTTTCCAACACATCCATGAAGCTGGCCTGCATGGGATTTTGTAGTGGTTCTAGGCCAACCAGATGAACTGTTGGGAGGCATTGTTATGAACTCTAGGCCTTCAGCTAGACTCATTAGCATTTAGTGTGTGGATAGATTTCCTGCACTTGTAGTATGTGATTCTTGGGTGATTCACTATAAAATACTACTATAAAACGTGTCCTGTATTATATTGTTCACCTTGCAAAAACTCCAGACCACGACATACTCCTTGAGAGTCAATATATGTGCATCTAAATGACCAAGTAAAGTGAAATACCTTAAAACAATTTTTAGAATATATGATCTATAATCAAAATACGGTAGTGTTGCTTTACAAAGAGTGGACACAAACAAAATGAAAAATAAAGCATACAATATACAGATATGCTTCCAGGCGAAATATGTCACTTTTCTCCAGAAACATAATCTTCAAGTTGCCTAAAGACAGATTTTCATTTAACAAACCAGAAAACTGGTAAGACCTTTTTTTTTTTTTTTTTTTACTTTGTGAGAAGCTAATCAATTGTCCTCATGAATCCTTATTTTGCTTGTAATAAAATAACACAATTACATGTAGCTTTAAAATCAAATTCAGTGACAAATTAATGCTTTGTTATGATGAGATTTTTAAATCTAGTAAAATTTTATTACTTGACTACTTCATTTTAGTCGCCCAACTCTTCTGTGAATCAAGCCAGTTACCCCCAAGCATTGATCACTTGGGTCCATACCACAACGAGGCAGGACATATGGAAAATTAATTACCACTCCAGCCCAAAAATCACTAAATGCAAAAGTTGTTAAGGAAAATAGACAAGAGAAATCAAAATGAACATGTCTAACACACTTTAGGAAAAAAGAAAAAAAGATAAACATCCTACAATGGAAGTATGTTAATTGTGTGGGAGACAGCACTCCCAGCAAAGATCCTGTAAGGAAAAGCATGAAACACTAAATAAGGTGGAGAGATAGCTCAACAGTATCAACACTTGCTAATCCAGCACAAGATCCTGAGTTAGAATCCTGGTAACAAAAAGAAAAAAAAAAAATAGACGAAGCACTAAATCATAGGATGTTTTCCAGCAACTAGACAGCATAACATCAAGGTTGTTGCTGCTGTACTGTAGGAATACAGTACTGTAGAATACTTTAACATAACATTGGAGGAAGGTAGATGCAGAGAGAAGTAAAATGATTTAAGATGTGTTATGCATAGGTACCAGCTTCCCACTCTGACTGTAATCATTTTGACCTGCAAAGATTTACTAAGACAAATTTGTAAAAATTAAGAAAGTGTGGACATGAGGCTCTTTTGGAACCTGGTCAACCCAGAAGTAAGCAAATGTACTATTATTCATGGAAAATGTGGCCTGGTCTACAGCATGTGTTCGGACGTGCCATGACAAGGGCAGATACTCATTAGGAACAAACCTGAGTCAGTGTCTCAAATTCTTTGGCCACATCTTTTAACAAAGGCATTATAAACACCTAACAAAAATATTTATCAATTTGCTTCTAACTTCACAAAAACAGAAGAAAACCGTTTCAGAAAAATGCCTTATGTTGTCAACAACATAGCTTTAGGGCCAGCCAAATAGCTCAGAGGATTAAAGAACTTACAAGCAGGTGCAGGGGCTGGGGGTTTGGTCCTAGGGCCTTCTGTGTCAGCCCTGCCCCCTAGATGCACTGAGATGGCAATTGAGACTGGGTGTGGTGGCGCACTTCTGTAATCCTAGCTCTTTCAAAACCATAGCTTTGTAAATAATGGCTCAAGAATTATGTATACTCATGTTTACTTTGACTATTTTTTTTTCTATTTCTGTTCATGTGTAATAATGAAGTCATAATTTCATTTTCTAAAATTTAATATTTTGCTAAAAAATGCCATTAACAGAAGCTAATGATGAATTCATACATGAAATGAATCATGGTATTGCTCATTAAAAATAGATACTATCTGAGGCCAATGAGATAGCTCAGAGGTCTAAAGCACTTACTCAGACAAGTTTAGGCAAGCACAGGGACCATGATTCAATCCACAACACCACATGCTGTAGGGTCCAGGTATGGTGGTGCATGCATGAAATCCCAGTGCTGGGGAGGCTGAAAGCAGGAGGATCACAAGAATCTGAGCTGAGTAGTTAGAACCTGTAACAATAACAAAAACAACAACAAAAACAAACCATAAAAATAAAAATAAAATAAAAAATAACCTGCAACAACCAAATACGTGAATAATGGTAGTAATAGTAATAATAATTAACAGATAGTATGGAGTTACCAAACTGATGGTCAAAACTAATGAATAAAAATTGTCCAACAGTGAACTTTTCAAATAATCACATTTTTTTGATTTTGATAAATAGTAAGATGCATTCCACTATGTGAAACGTGTACAAACTATTTTTAAACACTTTGAAGTACTCTTGTTTGTCATGTTTTCTGAAAAAAAAGCATTATTTACCCTTTTATGCTTTCTAGATTGTTAAATTTTTCCTTCTTAATAGTTACCAACAAGTCATAAAGGGTCTGTTCATCCATTTTGGGAGTTCAACACCTCTAACACAGAGCTGCCTCATCCAGACACTGGTTAGGGTCATTCTTAGCCAGAGTTCCTCTGTCAGACAAGATGGAGAGAGCAAATGTTGGAAGACAAGCACAACACTTTCTATTGCTACATCTTGTAGAAAGTATGTAATTTGGTGTTGGGAGAATCACTGCAGGCACAGTAGGGGATGGAAAGAATTACTCAGAGAGGAGATTTAGTTCAAGCCAACCAGAGATCTGGAGGGGAATTTCTCATTGGAAAGCACCCAGCCTTAGGGAGATTCTGAGAGAAGAGAGCTGTCAAGGAGAGAACTCTCTGGTGTTAGCATTTCAGCAGAAGAGGAAAAAGTGGTAGAAAAGCATCTTGGGTCAGGGGCTGCCTAAGGCTAGGCAGTTTTCACAGAGAAATGATGAAGACAGGGCCAGAAAAACCTTACTTTACTATTCTAAACGTCTTGCTTAACTGCTAAATTCTCACACAGCCTCTGTGCTTTTGCCCCGTAGTTTAGCCATGCACGCCTCCTGCGTGCTGTTTATGCGTGTGCTTTTTACTCCTCATAGCCTATGTTCTTACGTCCAGAATTTTAATCGTTTAGTTCAATCAATCACTCCTGACAAGCTTCTCCACAATTCAACTTCAAAAATAACCACATGAAGTAGGTTTAAGTGTCTCTGTCAAAAGTTAAGAAAATCCTTGTGATGATTCTGGAGACAGAGGCAGGTAATGTACAGCACTCACCCACAGTTTATATTTTAAATAGCTCAGTAAGAAAACTTCGTTTTTAAAAATCTTTATGCAAAAGAACAGCTTTTCGAACAATTCTAAATAAGCAACATCATGAACAGATTCCTGCTACAAACGCATGATGAATTGGGCTGTTCTATATAGCAGTTGTCTGTCTTGCTATTCACTAATTAATACTAATATCAGATAGTGCTTTTGTTTATTGATTGAAGATTTGACTATTTTACCTATTCAATATCTGTGCATTTATTGAGCATGTGATTTCTTCTTCATTTCAGAATTATATATTTTAATCAACTTGTCTATTTTTTTGCCATTATATTCCCTAATGTCTATTTAACAAAATCCATGTAAAGTCTAACACAGGATACAAGCTCATCTGTCAAGATAATAATTAAATCTAAGGCAAACTCATTGCTCATTCATTCTTGTAATTACATGTATCCACCTATCAAACTTTTCCTAAGTGCTCCTATTTGCCAGATGAGCATATAGGTATTTACAATACACAAATAACACCATCAACAAAAACACTCCTTTATACTTCTAGTATTCTACAAGGGAGAAAAGTCAATAAACAAAAAAGTAAAAGAAATAATCATGGGGAGAGTGAGCTAGTTCAGTAGACTAAAGCGCTTGCTTAGGCAAGCAGGCACAGGGACCACAGTTCTACCCTGAGCACCACATGCCATGCCAGTCCCACCCCCAGGGCAGGCAGATCTGGCCAAAAGTCTGGGCTTAGTGGTGCATGCCTGTAATCCCAGACGTGGGAGGGCTGAAAAACAGCAGGATCACTACAAGTCTGAGCTACGTACTGAAACGCTATAACAATCAAATACATAATAAATAAATAAATAAATAAATAAATAAATAAATGCCATGGGTAAAAGGACAAATTATCCACTTGTCATGTGACATTCATTCCACCAAAGGCAGGGTAATATATGTGATTCATGTAGGCACGTGCAGGAAAAAAATATGAATATTGTGGTTTAGCTGATTTTCTTTTAAGTAGAAGGCTATAGAGGCTGTGTTTTTGAAACAAGATGAAAAATAGATTTAGATGTGAAATCTATCATTTTAAATACTTTCAACAAAATATGTATGAAGTTATGAAAATTATTTCAGCGTCATTTCGTTAGAAATCTCCACTTCCAACCTGAACATATGCCTGCTTCCTCCGCAGCCCCACACACATTTACAGCCATCCGACACACAAGAAGAATCCAATGGGTGCCTGCCAGCCTGCAAGAGGGAGATGAGGGTTTTATGCTAAAATTTTGGTAAATAAAGATGTAATGTTGTGGAGTCAAAATCAATTTAAGCAAACTGTTAAAATGTTATTTGAAAGAACCACTTTTGATTACCGATATTTTAAACACAGAATAAAAGGCTACTAGAAAATAAGATATTTTCATGTTTTACACATTAACGAAACTGTAAGTGCTAATGTATAAACTACGGTTTAGCAGTGTGGAAGATAATATGATCTAATATGATCTATGATTTAATTTATGATAGATAATGCATTTTGTGAACATAAAAAAATTCCTGAAGATACACGTTCTTGGTCCAAAAATCTTCAGCATTGAGAGGATGCATTTTAAATATGAATTTATATTATTTTGGAGTATGCTTGCTTAAAATAGTTTAATGTAATTTTTATTTTCCATATATCCTTAAGTTTACCATAGCTTTAATAAACAAGAAGCAGATAAATTTTTCTCATGTTTTTGTTTACAAGACATTTAAGCATATGTATACAGAATGAAAATTTGAATACATCATATAAAAATGAAAAAAAATCACAGAAAACCTTCATTATTTTAAATGTAGTTGCCCATCCATGAAAAATAGCCACTGTTCAATATTCAATATAGTTGAAATTATTTTCATTTTTAAAAATCCCACAAAAGCACAAGAATAAGCAAAATTTTCTGGAGATAGGAACAGTTTCTCCTAAATATTCACAGAGTGAGTAAAGTGTATAACAAGGCATTTTGTTGACTTTGTTTCACACAACTTTAATATTTGTATTGGTCATCCTGGATATTATTAAAATGAGAAGGTATGTTGTTGGGGGCCAGACAATCTTATCTAGAAACAGAAAAAACTGAAGTGAAATAAATGGTAATGATCTAGAAAGAGTAAGTGTAAAACATGGAATGTGTAATAGATATTTTTATGTTGACTCTCCTGAGGATCTTTGGGTTTGTATATTTCAAACACAGTCATATTAGAGGACACATAGAGAAACAAGACCTACAAAAAGGAAGACCTATGTAACAAAAAAAAAGTAACTTTTGTATCTGACAAGGTCAGTTAAATCCCCTCAGGATTTAGTCTGAAACCCTGTACAGCAGTTTAGACATCTTTTGTCATGGTCAGCCATGTGGATGAGTCACGGCCATTGCTTGACCAATTTGCTCTCTGTGAAAGCCTAAGAGAATGTTTTCTCTCCATGTGACTCTCCTTAGGCACACTCTACATCTTTGATCACTTTCCTCTGTGGCCTCATAATCTCCTTGATCAAAAAATTTGGGACACCACTGAGTTACAGGATGTTATGGTGCAGGTTCTATTATGTCCTGAGTCCTCACTGACCTTGAAGGGCTGGGGTCAAAATGTTGGCTGTCATTGTAGCCCTTCTTTTTTTCTTATTTTTTGATCTGCAAACTTAAGTTGTTCACCCTCCAGAAGAGAAGCTTAATGATATTATTATCTTAAAACATAGGCTGTTGAGCTTAACATCAGTATCTGTCTGAACATCAAATGCCTTAGACATAAAAAAGAACATCTCCATTGCTGGATACTATAAAAAGCCTCA
>NW_004524959.1:632762-634860 GCF_000260255.1 Octodon degus
ATGACACTACATTCTCTAAGCTTGTCTCAGAGTTAAGATTAATGTGGCAGTAGACAAGTCTTCATCTACTCATCCTTTCCTTACCTGTCAGAGAAATACTCTTGCTCACAAAGCCAACTCCTGACTTGCCAACATTTAGTGACTATTAGGTCTCTTAAGATTCAATATCATCTCAGATTGCATGGTCTGCCTTTCTATTTTTTAACAGAAGTCTTCAGTATATAGGGCTAGTTCTACCCAGTTTCTCAGAGAATTTGAGGATGAATTTATTTTTTTTAAAGTCAAAACTTGGAATATTTCATTTTCCTCAAGTTAGATGGACCGGATTGGTAAAATTCTAGTTGTGTTTATGGATAATTGACAAGCAGCCTAGTACATGGAATGAAGAAGACACCAATAACAGAGGTGCCATCACCCAATAGGCTTCTGGGCTGAATGGAATAGAAAGCAAAAGAAGAAGGAAACGTTGAGGAATAGCCCCAGTCTTCACAATATGGTGGCATATCTGTCTTCAGGTTCGGTAGCGTTCTGGATCAACATGAACCATTAACTCTTCATTGAACTTACAAGCTTTTGACTGATTGCAGATTCTCTAGCACTCCAAGGAGAAGGTGATATTGTGGACAGTACTATCTTCAATTCTATAAGACTACCTATAAAATCTCTTTTCATAATTATATACATATTTTCTCTTGATTCTTTTGAGTAGAGAACTCTAATATATCCTATAATTTATATCATCGATGAAAGGATGGTTTCCCAAGTTTCTAACTGTTTTAATTAGCATTCCACCACTGTAACAAAT
The DNA here is from genome assembly GCF_000260255.1 of Octodon degus. Taxonomy (NCBI): domain Eukaryota; kingdom Metazoa; phylum Chordata; class Mammalia; order Rodentia; family Octodontidae; genus Octodon; species Octodon degus. Next base: position 633,568 of record NW_004524959.1, read on the forward strand.
ACATAATTATAATACCTTTAAAAGAAGGAAAGTTTTGTTATGGTTTGTGTCTAGTTGTCCCACCAAAGTGGACATCTCTAGAGTTTGTGATTCATACATGATCCAGTGCTGTGATTATGGGTATGAGTTCTTTTGGGATTATGGCTGTAAGTGCTGCTGAGATGGCAGGCGTGAGTGCTACACTCTGCCAAGGGCAGATAGCTTGAATGCAACATAAGGGAGACTCACTTTTTTCCTGTTGCCATTGTTGCTGTTATTCTTCCCATTTGTTCTTGCTGTTTTGCTGCCTTTTGCCACGATGAACTACTGCCCTCTGCCGTGTGGAATTCTGCCTTGTAGCCACCTGAGTATGAAATGAAATCTCCACAGACAATGAGCTACATAAACATTTCCTTCCTTAATTTTGGGTGTCAGGTATTTTGTCCCAACAACAAGAAAAAAAATAACTAAGACAGTTTACTTTGGCATAATGCTTTCAGTTCATGGTTAGTAAATCCTGTTGATTTGGATCCTGTGATATGGCAGTGAACTTTGGCAGAAATTTTTGCGAATCGTTCACCTTATGGTGGCCAGGAAGTGAAACAGAGAGACAGGAGTCTGAGTCCCAGTGTCCTCTTCAGAAAACTCTCTCAATGACTAAACTTCCTTTAAATCACCTCTCATGAATGCCATACATGACTCTCAAGACCCAGGCCATGGACTGATACCCTAATATTGCAGGTGATAATTGTGCTTGAATTAGCTGGTAAGCATCCCGCACACACACACACACACACACACACACACACGCACTCACACACATACACACAGTCGTACACACACTCACACACTCTTGTCTGTGGCTAAATTGTCTTCCATGAAATGGTATTCTTATGCCAATAAGGGTTGGTGACCCCTGCCCTAGATTGTTGATAAAGCTAGTAATGCCTACACTTTGTGGGGATTTGAAAGACCCAAATAAGAACAATGGACACAGAAGTAAAAATGATACATTGATCTTTATCAAAAGGGTGATTAGGGTTATAAATTGAAGAACATTTTTAGGATAAATAATTCTGGCATCAAAATATAAAAATAAATAAGAAATCCTGTTAGATAATGAAAGCTCTTACCCTTTTTAGTTATGAAAAATGATCTAGTAACATAAGAATGCATGATCTTGAGCTAGTGAGAAGAATCTGTTTACTTGATCTTATTAAATAACAGTTCTGTGGTACATATCATTGCACATTCTTATGTTCTTAATATTTATAGTCAAGTGCAAATATAGGCATTCATTAATTTCATCTGCTT
>NW_004524959.1:636410-636915 GCF_000260255.1 Octodon degus
GGGAGTGTGCATTTCTGCTGGTCTATGGAAAGAAGTAGATAATGATTTGTTTTGTCTCCTTTTTTCAATTGTTTGAAATTTTTCTCCTAATTTTTATACATTCCATTCTTTTTTTCTTTTTTCTTCCAATTTACATGCATATATCTGGTTTTATGCATAAATATATATTATATATAATATAATGTATATATGTGGTAATATGGATAACTGGCCATAAGAGAACACTATGTATTACAACAAATACTATGACATTCATATTACTTTGTAAAGTGAGATTCTGCATCACTTGTAATTTTTCTGTTATAATTTGTATTACCTATTGAATGAAAGTATGGCAAAAGCTAAGACCCTCAAATGCTACCATGTTTCCCATCCCAGGACTCCCATAGTGTGCACAGGGTGTCACTCTGACTTTGCCTAGCAGTTCTGTAATAATCTCTCTTCTACTATGACACGCATCCACCATTTGTGACACTTTTAAAGGAATCAAAAAGGAAGCGAGGAG
>NW_004524959.1:642575-647048 GCF_000260255.1 Octodon degus
TATCTACAGTTGTAGGATACCTGGTTTTGAGTTTATAAATGAAGCATTTATTTAAGATGTAACAATGATAACAAAAATATATATTTTCTTAATAGGATGCAGAACAATTCATGCCACTGACCAAGGTTTTATTCTGTAAACTAACAAAACTGCAGCATACATATAATAAAAAGGAAATATTCTAATGTTTTCTAGTCACCTATTCAAAGCTAAAAAACATGTTTTGACAGTGTACATGTTTATCTTGCTATTGAAATTTAGCATATTTATGGATTACATGGAAAATTTTAATGCTAAAATAATGTATCTATATTTACCAAGGTGTAAGGATTTTTATTCTAAAATAATCTTAGATGCTAAGTACATAATTTAAATAAAAAAGCATGAAATCTGAAGGAGCCACATGGTATGTTTCCTATTATAAAATAAGTTAAAGTTGATAGTATCATGATTAGATTTTGTTTCCATTTTTATCATGAGCTTTTCCTGTAGTAAAATTATTTTCTTCAATTTTTACTTAAAAATGTCTTAGAACTAATAGACCATACATGTAATTATTAAATACTGGTTTAAGGTAGGATAAGAATCAGTTTTAGGGGCCAACCAAATCACTCAGCAGATTAAAGCACTTACAAACAGACACAGGGACTGGGGGTTCAATGCCCTGGTCCTGCCACTCCAGCCCCGCTTCCTCCGAGCACTCTGAGATGGCAATTGAGACTGGGTTTGGTGGCTTGCACCTGTAATTGCGGCTCTTGGGAGGCTGTAAAATAGGTAAATCCCTACTAGAGTCTGATCTAGTAGTGAGACCCTGACCAGCCTGTAGCTCCTTCCCTAAAATACACACACACACACACACACACACACACACACACACACACACACAAAGAATCAGTCTTAGGCAATATGTTGATTTTTGAGTTTACATGTAATTGTCAATTTCTTAATTGTATAGTGATGACTGACAAAAAATACAGTAGTACTGCTACAAAACACACAAGAAAGAAACAAATCAATACCTAGTCATATGTTCTACAAATCTGTCTAAGTACAAATTTATAAAATATAAGGGATATTATTTAATAAAAGCAAATATTTTAGTTTTAGGCACATATAATCTAGGTATTGTTTTAAAGACAATTTTCAATTTTTTTCATTTTTTTTTAAATTTCAAAGCATGTAAAGTATTTGCTGTTCCAAAAAACTATTTTTGAAATGATAAACAGTTTTTTCATTTTAAAGTTTGCCCCCACCGAAGCCTTTAAATAAAATCCTGACTCCAAAATATGCAACATCTAAATACCCTACTTGTTTTCTTATTTACTTTCAAACCAAGAACTCTATAAATATCACATTGTGTTTATAAACTATTTTTCTAATCTTGCAGAAATTTTCTGACAGTTTTATATACTGTTATATAACACCATCTGCAAATTTTTTTTTCATTTTTACTCTTTTAAATGCCAGACCTCTTATTTGATGAATTCCTACTTATTTTTCAAAGCTGGATACATATGTTTCTGTCCTTTAAAAGACTGATCAGTCATGTGGGTAATATAAATTTTCCTTTTCCTCCCATGGTTACCTCCACAATATTTAAGACAGCCTGTTGGCATAACACCTACACACTAGCTCTTTAGTCACATTGTATTTTCTCACAAAATTTACCTGGACTGACTCTCAGTGGTTAGTCTTGATTGTTAACTTGACTGATTGAGAAATGGCAAGGGAAATTGTGCAGCACATTTCTGCTTAATGTCTGGGAGTTTCCAGAAGTGATCGGTATGTTTGTCAAAAAACTAGGCAGAATACTTTCTCAAAATGTGGTCAACCCTCTCCAACTGGTTCAGGAATCAGATGGAACAAAATCAGAACAGTGAAGCCTTTGCTAAGTCATTTTGTTTGAGGCACTACATCTGCTGGGAGGACTGCCTGTGGATATCAGACTCCAACTTCTTTAGCCTTTCACATGGAGTAACAAGAGTGATTTGCCAAGGAGTTCTGGGCACTCAACCACAGATGGAAGCTATGTCATTGTTTCATCTTGTTCTAAAGTTCCCAGCTTCTTGAACTGAAACTTAGAGGCTTATCTGCCACTCGAGAATTCAGAAAGCCATTGTGAGACTAGCCTCTGATTCTACTTGCTGAGTGTGTGACTCTTCTTTCATAATTGCATATAATTATTGGTTCTGTTCTTCTACACAACTCAAATACAGAAAATTTGCATTGAGATAGATGGAAGTTTCTGTGACTATACCTGATATGCACTTTAGAAGTTTTTGAAATTGCTTGTTTAGAAAATGTTTTCAGAAATGAGCTAGAAAAGGTATACAGTGCCATAAGAGGCACTTAATGAGTGAAATTAATGTGAACTCAGACAAAAGCATACTAGTCAGAATGCACACAGTATAAAGAGTGTACCTATGAAATTTCAGATGGGAATGAGGATTCTGCTGAGATTTGGACTAGAGGTCATTTATATAACATTCTCATAACAGGGACATCAATATAGGTGTATTCACACACCAAAACACATTGGGAAGAACTAAGGAAGCCAAGTGAAGTGTCATGTGGCTTGTCATAGTATAAAACAAGACAATACGTGTGGAAGAAGGCTGAAAGGGAAGACTTGTAGCATCAGCTTTCCCTCAAGTACAACAGCATAAGAGTGAGAAACTTCTTGTCGGTTAGGAGTAACAATTAATCTTCTGTCTATCACCAATTGCATCTAATAAACAGCTGCCTAGAATTGCTCTTTGTATTTGCATAATAAATATTCTTATCTGCATTCTTCAGGATAGACCATATATGCTACAAAAAACTCACAAATTTCAATTTTAAATAAAATTATATTGAGTATAATTGCTTACCACAATGTAATAAAACTAGCAATTATTTTCCAGACATTTTTGCTGTTGTACATGGGTACTTCAAAATATTCCTAAATAATCATTGGGTCAAGAATTGAAGAAAGTATTTAAAATTTATTTCAATAAAAAATTGGAGGGCTGAGGCGATAGCTCAGTGGTCTAAGCACCTGCATAGCAATCACAAAGACTGGGTTTTGATCCCCAATTCTGCATGCAAGGGATCTTGAATTCCCTTAAGAATATAAACAATAAGAAAAAAAATATGTGAGTTGTTCTTTTTCTGTCTGATTTTTGGTTTAACCTTATGTAGGCTAGTTTCATCCATTGTCTTACAGATGGATAGTTTTCTTTATGGATGAATAATATATGATTTTATTCTTCTACCATATTTTCTTTAATCTTCTGTCTACTCATAGATAACCAGGCTGATTTCAGGGCTTGATCTTGTGAGTAATGAGAAAGAAAAATATATATACAGGAATCTCTTATCTATATTGACTCCAAGGGGAAATAGTGCACTGAGATCATAGTTCTATTTTTAGTTTCTTCAGGAAGATCTGAGCCTTTTTCACAGTGACAGAACAACAGTGAATAGTGTTCCTTTTTCTTATTCTTGCCAACGTTTATCATTGCTTTGATAGTAGCACTTTTGATAGAGGTGAGATGGAATCTCAATGTGTGAGACAGGAGGAAAGCCATTATACAATGAAAATGCAAACTAATTGCTGGTAAAGGGACAGCTTTCTGGTGCTAGGAATTGCCACAGGTCAAAGAAAACTTTAAGGGTCAAGAATATATTCATTATTTTTCTTGTAGTGATGGTATCATGTGTGTGTGTGTGTGTGTGTGTGTGTGTGTGTATAATTTATCAAGATGCACCTTGAACTATATTCCGTTCATAGATTTTGCACTTTATTTTTTTTAATTACAGTGGTTAAACTAATAGAAAAATAATTAGAAAGAATAATCTTCAAGAGAATATAGAGCTTAATGTATATTATTCTCATAGACTGTGAGTGAATTGGTTTTTAAATTTCTCTAAATATTAGTACATTTTAAATTTATCTCTATATATACATATGTGTACATTCAGTTAGTGTTTGGGAGTAGTGTTTCTCTAAGAGGTCAAATTGCTGCTAGTTCAACTCATTTAAAATATATCTTCTAAGTAAAGTGTTAATTAACAGTTCTGTCATAAATTCAATATATCTTCACCTCTTAGCATTCAGTATATGTATGACTAGACAATGGATCAATACACCACATCCTTAAAGATAAGACACTTGATAATGAGTAAAAGAAATCCATTCACCCAGTAAACATTCCATCAAAAAGAGTGACAATTATTTCCCCTGAAACAGATAATGTGACAGTGAGGAGTCAGACATATACTTTGGGAGCTTTACTTGTTTTGTTTTGCTTTATTTTTGTCAGACTTCACTTGACTCAGATGCAAATAGCACAAAATATTTTAAGTGGTTTTTTTCTATATGCACCTGAAAATCATACATAATCCAATACTTTTCCTGAAACTAGGCACACTTGAATAAAGCAATAAAAAGTCATGACTTGTGCAATCACAATTCATTGAATTTAACTCCTT
>NW_004524959.1:648248-649520 GCF_000260255.1 Octodon degus
AAAAAAAAAGAAAGAAATTAAGACGAGAAAATGTAGAAACAACTGAAAGCAGGAGATAAAACAGATTAAGTATTAAGGACTCCTTTCCATAGATCAGGAGACATGCACCGGACAGTTGTTCAAACCATCCTGCTGGGCTGGGGAGATAGCTCAGTAGAATAAGCACTTGCCTCACAAACCATCCTGCTTACATACACAGACATGCACAGTACAGTTGTCCAAACCATCCTGCTTACATACATAGATATGCACAGCAGTTGTTCAAACCATCCTGCTTACATACATAGACAAAGCTCTTGTAATAGATACTGGGAAAAGGGAATGAACTTATTCTAAGGGAAAGAGTTACTAAGTGGAGGAGAAGGAGAGAAGAGGGAGTAGGGAAAAGAAATTTCTCTTTTTAATTGTTTAAAAAGGATAAAAAAATAACTAAAAGAAAGCCATTAGAAGCAATACAGACTTTCCCTAATCAAACTGATAGGACTTCAGCAATGGTTGTTATCTTGTATATTGTTGTCTTCAAATTAGTCCTACGTTTAGATTACCAGGTATATGCAACATTGGTCAAAACATCATAAAATATTAAAAAAGAAAAAGAAATTTAAGCCTTAACTTCTCCTTTCAATAGATAAACAAAAATCAGCAGTAAAATTATCCAAGCTCCTATCCTCTATGTATAGAAACTTTTTCTTTTCTTTGCTTCTTTACCTTATCCAGGTTGCCTCTTTCCTTTCAGTTGTTTCTTTTTTCTTTCACATTATCTATTGTGCCTTTCAGATTCTATATACTCTTTCAGTTTCTTATACTACAGAGGCAATACAATGTTATACATGTGGGTCTGATTTATTTCACTTAGAAATATCGAATCTAGTTGCATCCACTTCCCTGGAAGAGTCTCAAGTTTATCTCTTTTATAGCTGAGTAATATTCTGTTTTGTAAAAATACCACAACTTTTTTATCATTCTTCAGTGATGGGCATTTGAGTTATTTCTGGGATTTACCTATGACAAAGTACACTGCTCTAAACACGGGTACACATATATTGCTGTGGTATGACACTTTCAGCTTTTCTGGAAAAAAATATATAGGAGATGAATAGCTGAGTTGAATGAGACATCTATTCCTAGTTTTCCAAGGAATCTGCACTCTGACTTCCACAGTGGCTGTACCACTACACTCTCTCCAATAGTGGAGAAGGGTTCCTTTTTTTCCCACAGACCCTCCAGCATTTGGTATTGATTGTCTTCTTCCTCCTCTTCTTCCTCCTCCTC
>NW_004524959.1:650296-651290 GCF_000260255.1 Octodon degus
TTATTTAATTTAAAAAATCCATTTAAAGGGAGCAAAACAAAGTTTGAGGGATTAAATTGCCTGATTTTCAGACTGTAGTGGATTGTTAACAGGTGGTCAATATGTTACAACCAGGTGAATTGAACTAGTGTTGTGCTCCATGTGGGAAGCCCACCTGAGGACGGTTGTCCGCAGTATAAGAGGAAGAACTGCAGAGCCTGTTAAGGAAGCTGCTTTAAATTAGCTGTCAGAGTTGTTGGAAGCTAGTGGTTCTCTTGGGCTATTCTGCTGGAGGACCTTGTCATGCTGGCTTTCCTGATGATCTTGACTGTTTGTGTCACTAGAGGAGCTTGGGGCTTTGTTGTTGTTCTACTCCTCACCTTGAACACTGCTTCCTGCCTCTGGAGAGGAAGATGGTGCACTGCTCAGACTCCTGGGAAAGCTTGTCATTTTGGCTTCCCTGAAGGACAAGGAATTGCTAAGGATTGCTGTGGTATTTTTCAGGGGAGCACTGGTGCTTACCTTGAGCATTGCTTCCGGGCTCCAGTGCAGATCCCGCAGCCTGCTGGCACAGACTTCCTAGCTTCCACCACTGACCTGAGGACCTTCCCAGTGCAGGTCCATGAAGTAAGCCTGCATGAGACTTTGTCATGGGCTCTAGGCCTCTAGTTGAACTTGTGGGAGGCATTGTAATGAGCTCTTAGTTTTGAGGTAGACTCAAGACATTACCCATGAGATCCAGCCCCAGAGCTGGATTCTTTGTTCTTTAGTGTATGGACAGATTTCCTGAACTTTTTGTATGTGACTCATTAGATGATTGTAAAATAATTTTACAATTTGTTCTGTATTGTATTGGTTCCCTTGCAAAATCCACAAATCACAACACAGACTTACTATAAAAATAGAGTAAACAATATGTTTCTATGCTACCATAATAAATTTCAAACCAGTAGAAAATAACATAGAAGGGACATGGGTCAGTGGAATAAGTGCTTCCCTGGCAAGTGCAAGGGCC
>NW_004524959.1:651820-653232 GCF_000260255.1 Octodon degus
TATAGTATTAATGGCATTATGTTATAATTTTAAAAGTATAAAAAATGTAGAAGAAATCAGAGGAGGAAACTTGTGACTCTGTGGTAGGCCAAACCCCAAAACTGTGCAGAACCTAAAAGTGGACAATTACAAAGTTTGAGAAACTAATATCATAAAACAGAGATCTCCGTTTCTCAGAAGACACCTTTTAAAAATTAAAATATGCTCCAAACCTGGAAGAAAATTTTCACAACTCACATATTATATTAATGACTTATAAACTATCTCTAATGAACTTACAAATCAGTAGTAGGACTAGCAAGCAAGACAGAAGTTTTAAGTGAATAATATAAGTTACATAAATGCACAATAAGTATGTGAAATATTTATCTGTGTCTCTAATCTTGAGAGAACTGGAAATTAGCATGAAGATATTCAGACAAATGCACTGAAATGTCTGAGTTAAAATATAGTGCAAGATTTAGAGCTTTGTGTAAAGTGTTTATATGGAGCTTTGTGTAAAGTGATTCAAAATACAAAATGAGGAGATCACATGAAAAAAAATCTCCTATGCAAGTATGATATGACTCACTAATTTCATTTACTCATGAGAAATTGAAATCTCTGTCCACATGACAACTTACGTGTAAGTGTTTGAAGTGATAAGAACAGCTCGAAGCTAGAAGCAAACGAAATATCCACCAATAAGTGAAGGACTAAGCAGTTTATGATAAATGAATTCAATAAAGAGGAATAACTACTAACAAATCAAATAAAATGGAAGAGTCACAAATTAGTAAAGTGAAAGTTTTCTGAGCAAAGTGTGCCTACAGTGTCTTTCTATTTTATTTAGTTGCAGAAAATCCAAGCTCATCTGTGGTCAGAAAATGCATAACTAATTGGGTGAGTCTGGGAGCGGAGATATGTGAGGGGTGATTCACAGTGACAGGATGTGTGGGAATGTTGCACAATTGACATCTCTTTTGTCTTATTCTTTGGATTTGTTTGAATTTTTGAGATGGGATCTCACTCTATCTCAGACTGGCTCTGAACAGACTATGTGGCTCATGTTGGCCTTTTACTAACTCTAAGGTTCCTACTTCAGCCTAGCCAAGGCTTGTCTTGCCACCCTTGCCTATTATAGCTTAACTTTTTATATTTATGATAGTGATTTGATAGAAGTATATATATTATTTGGGGTATGTGGATAAATTTTAATATAGATTTCTTCCTACTTAATTTCTCTTTCAAGAATTAGATTCTCTGGAGTGAGGTCAGCAAACAGAAATGGATTACTATGTTAATACTCCACAAAACAGAAGCACCTTCAACTTTGCTGAGTTTGGCCCCAATCCTGCCTGTTGGTGGTCAACCTCTGTTCATGTGACAGCTTTCTGTAAATGCTGTTTAGTCTGTTGCTGGTGTGCTGCACA
>NW_004524959.1:654437-660997 GCF_000260255.1 Octodon degus
GAATACTTAGAACCAATCTTCATATAGTATAATTTACCAATAATCTCTAGAGTTCCCAAGTGCATGCCTTCCAAGAATTCCCTAGCATGTGTTGCTCCATTCTGATTACTGTACACAAAAGCTTGAAGGTTAAATAGTGAATGCACCAAAGTGGAAAAAAATGTCAATCCTCCTTTCCTGCAGAAGTCTGTATCCCCACTAATTGTGTTAGACTCCTTCTCACTCCTTTGGTATATCCTTTTTCTCTCACATTACCCAAAGATGTAACTTGTCACCATGAATACTTTAGGGTTCAGAAGCCAAGTAAATATCTTTATGATTTCCAAGTTACAAGGATGGTGTTGAATTTGCATTTGTCCATTTGTCCTGAGAAAATAGTAATAACTCATTGAGATCTCTTTTCCAACCATTTAATTTCCTATTGTGGGGGCTTTAAGTGTACTTTGGAATAACATGAAAGATGGTTTTGAAACACAGTTGTGTTGCTTATTTTTGTTTGTATATTTGTTTTAAATTGTAAAACTTTAATATTATAACCATAACCCAAAATGCAAAATTTAGGTACTTAAGAAAACAATAAAAATACTTTCGATTTTCAGATACAATCTTTTTTTATGAAAAATGAAGTAACTTTCTGTTATTGGCTACTATTAGCTTTAATTATAGTAAATAATATCAGAGCATTTGGTGATAACTTTTGTATATTCCTTGTAATAATTCTTGAATATTTGATTTTTAGGATTTGTTCAGAATATTTTTTATTCAAGGTCAATGCATTTTTCAACTCCTGGAATAAATCAAATCATAGGTACCAAATGAACATTATATATAGTTTTATGATTGTACCTGAATCAAACTGAAAATGTTTAACACAATATGCAACCTCAAGCCACTATCAAGTGTGAATAGTCGTATGTATCATCCTTCAAAAGAGACCATCACTGTAGAGAAATCATTCTTCTTATCCCATTAGATTTTCATGCATTACTTTTTTAAATAAATTTTATATTCTACTCATAGAAATTCTATTTTAAAACAGGTACAAAGACCATAGCTTTAGCTATGAGAATTATACAGAATTCAAATAAATGTTCAAAGACAGAGCACAGTGGTTTTATTATTGCTCAAATATGATAATAAATATTTTAAATGTGTCATTGTTTTAAACAAATGAAGGGAAAACATACAGCAATTCATACCCATCCAGAAATGTGGGGTTGGAAACTTAATCCTTCTTGATGTATTTTACATTCATAAAAATATATTTCTTGATATTTAGGAATAAGTAAACTTAACTGGAATAGTACTGAATAGAATTGTGAAAGCTTTGTGAGATTTTAGCATCCTTTTGAGCCATAAAATTTATTAGGCTCTCCAGAAAATTTTAAACTTCAATATGTTAGACTTTCGTTGACATGTTATCATCCTATTATAGAAATGTTATACTGTTATGTCATATACCGAAACAATTTTGCTGGGAAATTTATAGGATATTGTGATTTCATTCCAAAAATGAGATACTATATTCTAAAGTGTTTATCTGAACTGACACAGGGCTTTATTTTAAGGGAAGTAAATCAAATGAAGTACAAATCAAATGTGCATGCTTTCCTGTAATAACCTAAAATCTGGAGAAAACGGCTTGTGCTTTATATTAACTCATTAAGTTGTTCATGCCAGGAAAAGAGACTGTAGAGAAATGTGGTACCCATTACTAGATGCTTCATCAAACCTAATAGAGTACTTGCATCTCTAGTTGGGACCAGAGAAAAAAAAGAAAAAGGAGACTTGCATTTATCAAATGTCTTTTAGTGTCAGCCTCTGTACTTAGGCTTTTTTAAAAGAGTGCAGCAAGGTGAACTGAGTGATCCTGTGTAATTGAGAAGTTCCTGAATTAAAAGCAGCGTGAAATACAAATATTATGTCCACATTCTACTGAAACCCAAATATGATAGGGAATGGTAAATGGCACAAAGTGTGTAACTCAAACAGAGGGAAGTGGACAACTAGAAATGAATTAGTTAAAGAAACTCAGAAGGCAGAAAACAAGGATAAAAGACTAAAAACTGTTTGAAATTAGAGAAAAGTATGAGTTAGATTCATTTTGCCAAAAATGTTTTGAGGCAAGATGGCTTCTACCTCAGATAAATGTAGTAGCTCTACCCTTTTTTGTAGAGTCCAAGATGTATGAAGTACACAGCAATGAGTATCATGCATACATGAATGAAGGTAGTTCACAGCAATCCTGGTAACTTTCTATTGAATAAATAGATGCTTTGCGACAATTTTCACTCTAGTACAGTAATAGAAGAATGTGAATGACTTGGTTTGCTTCCCTCTACACTTAGTGATGTTCTACTCGCATTGTGCCAGATATTTCATTAAGAGGTAGATAAATAAGTTACAAGGGAAGAAAGACATATTTATGCTCACCAAAACAGGAAACAAAATATTTGTTGGTGAAAAATTATTCACAGCTGATAGATATAAATTGGATTATATGTGAATAAATGAAAAGAAAGGGCTGGTGAGATAGTTCTGTAGTCTAAGTACCTGTCTGGCAAATGCAAGGAACTGAGGTTGATCCCCGGTACTGCATATCATGCTGGTCACTAAAACCAGGCGTGTTGGCACATGCTGTAATCCCAGGTCTCAGGAGGATGAGATAGAAGGAACACTATGAGTCTGAGCCCAAGCTGCTTAACAAGATCCTATACCAAAGAAAGAAAGAAAGAAAGAAAGAAAGAGAGAGAGAGAGAGAGAGAGAGAGAGAGAGAGAGAGAGAGAGAAAGAAAAGAAATATTGAAATTGTAAATAGGGGTATCATGGTAATGTTAAGAAATTAAGCTATGCAAGTAATCCCATGAAAACACCTGTAAACACCAAACCAGATTATTCAAGTGAACACCCTCTTACTGGGATGCTTGTATACTGGTCATGTCTGATGGTTTTGTATAAAAGAATAGTGCTATTCAAAGCATTGTGGAAATTGCATAAATATTAGCTGAATTCTGCTCAACATGAAAGAAGGCTTTATGCTGTGACTTCAGCTTAGAGTTTCTATCTTATGTTTATTATTGAATCACCATTGCCAGACATTCAAAAAAGAAAATCATACTTCCCACTTATCACAAACTTCATAGCTCTAGTTCAAGATGTGAAATGTCCTACCCATAGGTAGAGCACAATCTAGGGAAAAACTGAAGACTGTAAAATGTAAGCATCTAAGTTATTTAGAGGCTATGATGGAGGATCACTTGAATCCATGACTGCATGTCCAAACTGTCGCAAATAAACAAACACCATGCTTTAAGAAGAGAATATAACAGTGCAAGTAGAAAATTGTAAGTAATGGTACATATTTATTTGGTATAAGAAAAACATCATAAGTAGTTGTTAAAGAATAATGTTTCAAGGTCCATTTCTAATGAGTTGCTTTAGGTGATTTACTAGAATTGCTTACAAAAATAATTTTCATGTTTCTTACTTGAAGCCAATGTTCATTTATTCTCTCATAATAATCTATAAATAACAGTAATTCTAGTTAATCATACAAATCTGATCCAGTGCAAGGCTCTGAACCTTGAAGATCTATCGCTTTGAGATCATATATTGCTCCCTCCATGACTCTAACCAAGAATAGGATTTGAAAAGAATAGTAGGAAAGCTACTATTAACTCATGAAGTTACCCAGAACTATGTTGTTTTCCTTTCCTTAGATATGAGACAGACTGTGTTGATGGTGGAGAATATAGATAGATGTATATTCTGATGAAAATTTTAATTGGAAAGCAATGGTATAGCTCTGGACACTTACCTGTGGACATAAGGAATAAATGTCTTAGTTCTCAAATTCTAACATCTGAAAATAACAAGCAATTATTTTCCAACAAAGACAAAAGGAAATACAAAAATTGAAAAATCAAATGTTAAAACTTACTCTTACAGCTGGTTATGGTGGTGCATGCCTATCTATAATCCGAGTACTTTAGAGGTTGAATCAGGAGGATTACCACAAGGTCAAGACCAGCCTGGGATATATAGCAAATTCACATTCAGCATAAACTACTAGCGAGGCACTGTCTCAGGAAAAAAAAAGGTTGATAGTTATAATGTACTTTAGGATAATGAAGATAGTATCAAAGAATCACAAAAGCAACTGGGAGAAAAGAATATAGTATTTTTATACCTTAGACTGTGGACCTTCCCTATTGTAGATCTGGTGACTTTATATTCAACTGGGACACAACCAACCTTAGATGGAAAGTATGGAGCTAAAATCATATCTGTACTGACATACACAAAATTTTTCTTTTCCATTACTTACTAAACAATACAGTATAATAGCTATGAGAAATTTATATTATATTCAATATTACAATAGATTTAGAAATTAAAGTATGTAGAAAATATATCTACATTAAAAGCAAGTACTATGCTATTATTTGTGAGAGACCTGAACATTGAAGGATTTTGTTACGCAGAAGGATAGTGGAACCAATTTTCTTTGTATACTAATAAATGACTCTATCTGATAAGAGACTTTATCATTCAATGATTCAGTGATAGAATAGGCATTTCTCTAGAGAAGATATACAAATGGCTCATCAGAGAATAAAAAGGCAGTCAACATCATAAATAATTAGGAAAATGCAAATCAAAACCACAATGATTTACTACTTTATAGCATGAGAGTGAGTGAAATATATATATATTTGGTATAGAAAATATACCAATGTAATAGATAACAAGTATAGAAAATATAAAAGATAAGTCTCCCTTTGTCACTGTTTCTGTCTCTCTCTTTCTCTTTGTCTCTCTGCCTCTTCCTCTGTTTCTCTCTGAGAAATCAGAGCCCTTATGTGTTCTTATTTTTGAGTTGGTCTCAAAATTACAGTGATCCTTTTGCTTCTGCCTCCCAAGTTCTAGAACTACAGACTTATATTATTGACAGGAAGATAAAATCATTCAGCCACTGTAAAAATATTTGAAAGCAGGAATTTGATTATTTGTATATGTATAACATCACCATTCATACAAGCCAAAAGACAGAAATAGGTCACACGTAGGTAACATATTCTTTTTTAAGGAACAATGGAGAAACAAACTATAGAATATATACAGACATTAAAAAAGTTTCCAGGCTTAAAAAGGAAAGAAATTCTGCTAAGTGTTATACCATGGATAAATTATAAAGACTTTAATGTTAAGTGAAATAAGATACAAACAACAAAGAGAAACATTGAACATTTGACTGGTTCTATGGATATGAAGTGACTAGAATATGTAAAGGTCATAGGACAGAAAGTATAATATTTGATACCATGGAATAAAGAAGGAGAAATAGAGAGTTAGTATTAATGGATAATTTAAAATTTCTGGAGATGAGTTTTGGAGACAGTTACACAACAATGTGAATATATTTAACATCACTTTTTAAATGTATTTACATATACTGTTAATGTTACATTATTTATAATTTATCAAAAATTTTACAAAGTTAATGATAAAAGTATTATAGAAATTATGTAATAAAATAGAAGATCTCTACTTAAAAATGTTCCAAAAACTGCTGAGAAAAATGGAAAGACTGAATGAAAGGAGACATACAGCATTTACAATTATTGGATTATTTATTAAGATAATGAAGTTTGTCATTCCTAAAATAACTCCTAGATTTAATATGAATCTAATTAAAATTAATTTTATAACTTTAAGCAACTGATTCTACTGTTTACATGAAAATATAAAGGGCTATGTTAGTAAAAAAAAATTAAAGAATGAAGTTTGAGTACATAATACCAGATTTTATAACAATATAAATGCATATTAAATAATATGGCATGGTTTATGTACAAGGACACAATTATAAACCAATGAGAGAGAATAAAGAATGGAAAATTGACCCATACATCTATGATTAATTTGTTTTCTACTCATTTACCAAAGCAATTCAAAAGGAAAGAAAAGATTTTTTCACTGATTTCAAGTGAAGTAGCTATTTTTATGGAAAAAAGTAAAAGTACTGAACCCATTATTACATTTGAATGACATTTAGTTTATACTGCTTATAGACATAAACATAAGAATTTACTAAAAATTAACATAGAAGAACAGGTTGGGGCTTTGCACTACCCTTGAGAAACTTCTCACCCTCACCTCTGACTTGCAATTGGAAGGGAAATTTCTCTGGCATCTTGTCCTGACCCCAACTTTTCACCTAAATATTTACTGAAGTCAGTGGAGAGGCTAGAGATGGCCACATTGTGCTTGAAGTGCCCAGTGTTCCTTAACTCACTCACAGCTGTCCTTTAGCAATTACTCAACGATTGTAGACAATTCTTCCTAGTTTCATAAAGTCTACGCTTGGAAGTAATGTTTATGTCCTCCACATCCTGGCAACTACGATCTCTTAGATTTAAGGCTATTTTGTTCTCCTGCAGTCACGGTTTCAGAAGACTTGAAGGTGCAGTGTTGCAGATTATCTATCTTCTTTGTTGTTGCAAATTCAGAAGAGATGCTTTTCATAGCTCTTAAAATTCCAGAGGGAAGCTGAATTG
>NW_004524959.1:664842-666628 GCF_000260255.1 Octodon degus
TCCTGTCCTTATCAGTGTCTTCTTTAGAAGCACTTAGTAATTCTTTCATTATAGTTATCATTACTTTTTTACTACGGTGATTATTTCTGATCTGATTTCCTCTATACCTTTCTGCAGTTGTTTCTTTACTCCAGATGCTGTTATTTCAGGTATTTCAGGTGTATGATTTCCAATTTCTTCTATGTTACTGTCTCCTGCATTTATTCTGGGTGGGCTTTGGGCCTCAGAATGCATTTTGCTCCTTCTCTTTGTCATTTTGTACAACACTGTCATCTGAACTTTGGTGTAGAGCTTTGACAATGTTATTACCTTAGCACCAGGTCCAGGTCTACCAAGTTCAAACTCATCCATGGCTTGTGTCTATCTGCTGTGCTCCACTTCTTCCTGCTGCAGCCCTTGGAGGTGAACCTGCTGCGTCACTCTGGCAAGATGTTCTACTCCTGAATCAGCTGGGTGAGTCTTGCCTCTAGCCTCTCTGCAGAGAGTTTTGCCACAGGATTCCACAACAGGGATGTCTGATGACGGAAGTTCCACACACATGCCTGGTCTAGGTTCTGGCTGGAGTGAGGATTTGGTAGACCAACTGGTGTTCCCACTCACATGCAGGGTCTGTACACTGGCTGGAGTGAGGTCTGGTAGGTCCCAGATGGTCCCACTCACACCCTAATTTATTGTCAACAAACTGAAAAGAAACTTATAAATTGACGACAGATTACCAAATTTTATTTTATTGTACACATATTTAAGTTTAACATGTAATCTTAAAAAGATCCAAATGCTGAGCTAAATTTCTAAAGTAAGTCATACTTCACTACAATCACTTCATTTATATATAAAATTTCAATATAGGGGAAGATAATACTCAAACTTTATTTTCTACCAATATGTAATACTCACTTTGAATTTCTAAAATATGGGAAATATAAACTCAGTCTATATTATTTAGAAATAAATTGATAATAAATTATAATTGTCAATTGTGTAGTAGTGTAATGTCAACTCAGAAAAAACATAGCTTTCAAAGTCTCAATGGAATAGTGGGCTGGTCAAATAGCTCAGCAGATTGAAGCACCTGCAAATAAGCACAGGGGCCAGGGGTTCGATTCTCTGGGTTGCTGGGCCAGCCCTGCCCCCGGGCCACGCTGAGAAGGCAATTGAGACTGGGTGACTGGGTGTTGTGACACCTACAAGTCTGATCTAGTAGTGAGACCCTGAACACTCTGTAGACCTCTCTTGACCCGAGGTCAATCCCTGGTTCCAAAAAAAATTTTTTTTTTTTTTTAAAGAAAGCTCCTGTCCAAGAGAGGAACCAGAGGGGGGCCCAAGCGAGTTGTCCCCAAGGAATATAAATGTTAACAAATACATTAAATGCTATTGGATCAAGGAAATATAATGCATAATCTGTAAAATATAATTTCCAAAATGAAAGTATATTACACAAAGATAAAATACTGGGCCCTGGACATGCAGAGCAAGAAGGAAAAAATTCTAGTTGATAAGGAAAATTATTTGTTTTTTTTTTCTTTTTTAAAAAAATGTATTTAGTACAAGGTCTATAGGGTTTCACTACACAGATTGCAGTAGTGATCCTGCTATTTTCTGGATCCCAAGCTCTGGGCTTACAGGCGTGTGCCACCACACCTAGTCTCAGTCGCTGTGTCTGCGTGCCCCAGGGATGGGGCCAGCCAGGCACGCCAGGTATTAAACCCCAGAAATACTCTATCTTTCTTTCTTTCTTTCTTTCTTTCTTTCTTTCTTTCTTTCTTCCTTCCTTCCTTCCTTCCTT
>NW_004524959.1:667008-667656 GCF_000260255.1 Octodon degus
AGGGAAGCTCTTATTCCATTGAGCCATCTCCCCGGCCCCATGTTCTCTTTTTTAAAACTAGTTATTTTTATTGAACATCCATAATAATTATATAGCTAATTAAAAACTGTAGACAAATGTTGAAATGTGAAAGATATAAGATGTAGAAAGAGTGAATTTGAGAAAGATGTTTATGAAATGAATATATAACATGAGATTATAATCATAGCTCTTGGGAGGCTGTAAATAGGTTGACACTATAAGTAATGTCTACTAGTGAGAACTTGAACACCCTGTAGACCCTTCTCTAAAATACAAAATACAAAATAATAATAATATTCAAAATTAAAATTAAATTGTTAGTCCAAATAAGAGGCCAGAATGTAGTGTATCATTTGTACAAATCTGTGATCAATTCAGAGTACTCACATAATATTTGATTTATATATAGAAAAATATCAGCTAAGAAAAAATTTTAATGGTAGTGAAGAATTACAAAGAATAAGATATAACAGAATTACTGGAATGGCAAATATATGACCAGCATTCCCAACAGGTTGGGAATAGGATATCACACAAAGTTCTAGTATGTGGTAGACGTGGACAGTGTCTATGATGCTTACACTGGTGGCCAGATGTCACTTGTGGGACTGAGCTACTGCTATTTCC
>NW_004524959.1:667756-671176 GCF_000260255.1 Octodon degus
GGATATACGTTGCAAAAAGTTTGGGTGACTGTATGACAGGGTATTTTAAAGATATTTCATAACACAATCCATAACTACTTTCCTTTTTCTTGCCATGATAACAGTAGAAATTGGACAATTGGACATATACACAAAGTAGGCTTCACAGATAGGTTCCAGTTCAGTTTTAGCATGAAGCCAGGAAAGAATAAGGACATAAAGATTTGTGGTTTTGTTGCTCTCAATTTTGGCACTGTAAATTGCTGATTGACATCCAGCCCTCCTTAACCTTTACTCCATACAACTACTGCTGCTGGTATTAAAAAAATTATGAATATAGTGTTCTATGGCTTTTTCTGAGAATTTCCCTATGAAGAATAGTCCAATACCAGAGATCATAGATACTTTATGGATATTGATTCCTAGTGAATCAATTGTTCTTTCTGTGTATTATTCTATTCTGTTCTGCTGGAGGTTTTACATTGCATATCGAGAAAAAGAGAACTATAAATAATTATATAAAGCATTATTAAGAGCAAAGAAACAAGTAGAATATCAATATGTCTGTAGAATTATTGGTGTAGTCTTTATAATTTAGATTATCCTGAAACACATTTGGCAAATGAATAAACAAAATTCTATGTCTTCTGGAGTGTCCCATGACATTGCTAATAGCCAACATTTAACAAAAAATTCTCAACATTTGGATTTAGGATACTGTGAGTATTTTTTTTTTTTGCATGTATTATAGCACAACAAAAGATCTCTACAACACTTAATACTGGATTCAGTGATTGGTTGTTATCCATAGCTGTCTAACATTAATCTATCCTATCAGGGAAGACTTTACTACTTCTTGCCATTGAAGGCCCTTCACTTCCTGCTGCTTCTAGAAAGTCACATCCCTCTTCACACAAGTGCAAGCAACCCGGTTACAGGAAATGACTTCCTTGTTTTTTCAATCTGACGCTCCAGCTAAGACTTTTTGCATAAGCATGAACGAAAAGAAGCACAGACATATAACGATCTGGACATCTCAGGAGTTAAATATTAATAAAAGTAGTCTAAAATGTTAAACCATACCAGAGGAAGAATATTATTTCTACAGTTCTGAAAAAAAAATTAAAGAGGAACTAAGATATACAGGTAGAAGTTCCTTATGAAGAGTATGACCAATAGATAGATAGATACAGAGAGAGAGAGAGAGAGAGAGAGAGAGAGAGAGAGAGAGAGAGAGAGCCAAAAATGTAATAGCTTAAAAATGTAATTGAACAAGAGCTCTGGTGCTCCCTCTATGCTTTTCCTTCCCAAATCTATTTCTTATTTCTATATAAATATATACATTGCACAGTAAGCTGGGCCTATTCAAATAAGATACAATAGACAGTTCTACAGTTAAATATAAATATCTGATTACACAGCATATTACTTCACAGTCCAGTTTGCAACATATTTATTTAATTCTATTACTACATGTTCACAACATGTGAAGATCGCATTCATTATGGTGAGTTCATACATAAACATAATATATCTTTTAAAAAATTTTATTTGTTGAATACAGGGGTCTCACTATGCCATTCACACTTGTAGTGATCCTCCTGCCTCAGCCTTCCCAGAGTTGGGATTACAGGCATGCACCACCATGCTCCGTTTTCGTGGTCAGCACAATGTGCCCAGGTTTTAGGACCAGCATGGCATGTGGTATCAGGGATTGAACCCTGGTCCTTGTGCTTGCCAAGCAAGAACTTAGACCACTAAGCTATCTACTCAGCCCATTATATCTTATTTCTTTATTTTTATGTACTTTTTCACTCACTCTTCCTCCCACAATCTCTTAGTTTCCTTTTTTTATGCAAAATATCTATCTCCAGTTTTCTAGTACCTTTTATTTTGCTATATAATTTATTTATATTTTGTGTTTCTCAAGTAAAAGAAATAATTCCATATTTAAGCTTGTGTGTCTCATTAGTTCATTTACTATTATCATTCCAAGGTGCACTTATTGTTCCATAAATGATTCCTTGGTATGTAAAAGCTCATTTTCTGTATACATTTATCTCTACAATTATTTAAAGATGATTCATCATGCAGAGTTGACAAATAATTTATCTTAAAAACATTTGAAGATCAAAATGTTCTCAGTCTTCATATATTGTAGCAATTACTTCCGTTACGAATGAAGTTTGCTTAGAATATGTATCATTGGGAAAAAGCATTGATTAAATATGAGAATCATGCTAAGTACAGAGATGTTTAAACTATGAAGGACTCAAAAACTTGACTTATTGCTGGAGTAACAAGTTTTCATTCTCTTAACTCATTTAGTGCTGTCTATTAATGGGAAGAAAATTTATTGTATTTAAATTGCTTTTCTCTATCTCTCTCCCAAAGAAAGTAAAATAGCTTTATGAAAGCAAATACATTCCTAATGTGTCTCTCTTATGTGGAATACACCATCATCTTTTGATTATAAAAAGGAATTTGCATGAGAAAACTAAAAGCAAAGGGACCAGGGAGATGGCTCAGTAGAATAAGCACTTCCCTGGCTAGCTCAAGGATCTGAGTTCAATCCCCAGTTCTGCAAAAAAAAAAAAAAAAGGAAAGAAAATCAAGAACAATATGAAACACTATTCACTTGCCTGGTAAAGCTTAAATTTACAAAATTTCTTATAACATGTTTTTAAATATCATTTTTGATTATTCATATGCAGAAATTATTGTTGATTATTGTACTTTGATTTTCTTTTCAAGTATTATTTTTTCATTGCATACTTTCGGTGACCTTCATGAGCATATAATTTTTTATTTTCCTTAGTGCCCTAACCGTGTCTGTACTATGTGCTTATTATGTCTTACTCCTGAAAATACTGCACATGGTTTACCAATTTTATAATTATTGTCAAACATTTTTGAAGTATCTACATTTTTCCAAAATCTGTGCTATGTGCAATAAAGAAAAATGTATTTCCTCAGTTATTTGAGGTACTTACAATACAGCTGAAAATAAATTAATAAAGCTTTCCCATATATAAGTTATAGTCCTTAAATTACTTAAGAAATTATTAGTGCATATTGGTCTTTACTTTCAGTATTATTCACTTTGTCAAGATTCTAATGATGAACTTTTCATTCTAAGTAGGCATGATGTCTAATTATGGTGAATAACATGCTGGTATACTTCTTAATATGAAATATTAACTTTACAAAACCTTACATGTTTATTTGATATTACAATAATTACAGTTTTACAGTGCCCAAGGGGAAATAGTAATTGTTATTTTTATGTTATTAACCTTTAATTATTTCTTTTTATTTATATTTTATTTTAGTTTAGAAATAGATTTGTATAGATCATAATGTTTACATTCTTTGTGGGAAGTTGGCACAGGTACACAATACTTCCTATTTCTTTTTGTCATTTCCTCTCCCTTCCCTTTC
>NW_004524959.1:671411-672894 GCF_000260255.1 Octodon degus
TCTCTCTCTTCCTTTTTTCTCTCTCTGTCTCTTTTCCTTTTTTCTTTCATTGTTTGTTGCTTAATTTGTTTTGGTAAAGAAGCACATAATGGTCTAATCTTTTGTACATGCTCATGCACATACCAATTCCTTTGTGTTTTTCATCCTTTATCCTTTCTTTCACATCAATCTATCGCCTTCCCTTTTGGGAATGAATTATCTAACTATTTCATATTACTTACTTTCATTTTGTTGTTTATTTTCACTTTTGATACTGTATAAGACAAATACTGTATAATACTGTATAAGACTGTATAAGACAAATCCGTGATACTTAAGTTAGTGTTTAGTTTATTTCACTTAATGTTATGGTCTCACAGTGCATGTTTCCTAGTCATGACACAAGTTTTTCCTTCCTTATGGCATAGTAGTGCACTGTGTACAAACCATATTTTCTTTATCATTCACATGTGGATGGACATATGGGCCACTTCCAAGATTTCGCCATCATGAATTATGCGGCCATAAATATTAGGATGCAGGTATCATTGTAATAAAATGTCTTTAAGTCTTTTGAGAAGATACGTAGAAAAGAAATAGGCAAGTCAAATGAAATTTCTCAATCCAGGCTGTGAGGAATCTCTATGCCAATTTCTAACATATTTGTATTAGTTTACATTTCCACCAATAATGAAGGATTGGACATTTTAAAATTAATTTATTTTTTATTGTTTTTACCATAGCTGTAGCCATGCAAGCCTTTGCTATTTGACTTCTTAACATTTTTATATTGGACAGAAGGTGGAATCTTAGTGTTGTTTTAGTTTGTAGTTATTTAATAGCAAAAACAGTAAAATCTTCCCTATATATTTATCTATTATTTGCACTTACTTCTCTGTGAATTGGCTGTTATTTTGGCTTGCACATTTTTTATTGGGTATTTTATTTGAGCAAATTGTTTTTGGATCTTCCCTCACTATGCATGCGACTTCTCTGTATGAGGAGTCATTTCCGTTGTATTTACCTATTCTCTATGTTGTCTTTTTAACCTGATGGTGGTTGCATCTGCTGTGCAGAAACATTTTAATTTAATATCATTTCATTTGTACATTCTTGGAACTATCGCATATACCTCTAACTTCAAGTTTTACCATGACTTTTCATTCATTTTTGATAAGCTTACACCGTATATATTCTAAATTTAGCTTTGATATTAGTCAGCTTTCCCAATGTTGGACACAGTGCTTAATACTTGCCACTTAAAGGCTTACATTTCAGTCCATAAATGACAGTAACATCACAGCTGGTGGCAGGTCATGGTGGAGCAACCCTGCTCAGTTCGGTTTGTCCAGGCAACAGAACAGGTGACAGTGCCAGAGAGAAGGACAGGAACCACATATGCCACCCAAGGTCACAGCTCCCTGACCTGCCCAGACACGACAAGAAGCCTGGGTTGCTAATCTATTAGACGTTACTTATACTAGATTTTTTTTTTTTTTTTTTT
>NW_004524959.1:673095-675944 GCF_000260255.1 Octodon degus
GTATCAATTGATCTATAAAAGCCTTAAAATTATTTGATCAATTTATTTCTTAGAAAAAAATCTGCTATGACTTTTTCTAGATATCTGTGTAGGCATTGTGATTGATAAAATTTGATTTCGACATTCATTTAGCTTCCTGGCGTTGCCGTGACAGATTGCCCTACCTATGCATCTTGGATAAACAAAAGAAATATTCTCCCATAGTTATGGATTACATGAGTTTTACTTCAAATTTGGACTAGGATGCATTTTCTAGATGCTTTGGGGAATATACGTTTCCTATCTCTTTCAGCTTTCTGACTGCAAGGTTTACTTGAAATCCAAGTCCACTGCTTGCAAATCTCTGTGGCCACATTGCCTTCTGTTTTTCTGTCATAATCTTTGACTCTCTTGCTTATAAGAATACTTGTCACTGGATTTACAGCCCACATATAAAAGACAAGGTAAATAACTCATCGCAAAACCTATGGCTTCAACACACATTTTTGTCATGTGAGAAAATATTCACAAGTTCTACTGACTGGGATAAGAAAGATTATCAGACAGCTAATATCCAACCTACCACACGTGCCATGATACCACTATTCATATATTAGATGTGCATGACAGTTCTCGAGAATGTCAAGAAAAGACTGCTGAAATTGACAATTTGGGAATTTTCCTCAATAGTCTCTTAACTGGCAGTACAAGTATGTTACTACTCGGAAACTGTGAAAAGGTAACTTAACAACTTAAGACAACTTTTGTTTGTTTTTTGTTTTTAGACAAGGTTTGTCATTGTGGATCAGGCTGGTCTCAAACTCACTACGTATTTCCGAGTGGCCTCATACTCATGACAATCCTCCTGTTTCAGCTTCCCAAGTTTTAGGATTATGGGTGTATGTCACCATGTCAGGAAAGGAAATATTTTAATTAGCTATGTTAACTTGTACAAGTCACTTCTACTACCTGACTTTACAATATTATCCATAGTTATTTCCAAATTACTTTAAATAACTTTATATTTGCATAAATGTCATCAGATATAAAAATGGAATTATTTTATTTATTATGTAAAACATCAATAACCAGTAGATACTTCATTCATGCCTATTTACTTTTAGTAATAGAAGCAATATATGGAATTTGTGAGATAGGTGTATTTATCAGCAATTACTATATATGTTGTACTGCTCTATACACTTACAAATTGGTTATTTCTGTATCAAATGATCATAAAAAGAAACATGGAAAACCTCTGAAAGCGGACAGTGAAGGGAATCCAGTGAAGGGAAATAAAGGGAAGGCAGCAAAGACATAAGAGACGCATTATTGCTGAAGGTCTGTAATTCAGGCCCTGGTACTACTGAAATGTAAATGGATGATAAACTTTTTTAAGAGCCAAGCATTCTGATATAAAATTATTAGCATCAGACAAAACTTATCAAGGAAAACAGACTGAAGCATAACTTACCCATCAAGTCATTAAGGTTATCAGATATAACTTCTCCATATGAGTTGAATAAACAGTAAAATATATAATTTTTGTAGATATATTTTCATTTATCTTTCAAATATATATATACATATATATGAATAGATAGATAGATAGATAGACACATATAGATATGCTCAATAACCTAATTCAGATACAGATTGACTGCCTAAAATAACTCTCTAAGAAGGGATTTTATGCATTTAAGTCACATATAGTCACATGATTTATGTCACATAAAGATAAAGTAAGTGGTGAAATGAATCAATAGAACTGATACTAAAATATTCATTTAGGGCATTTGATTTTTTTTTTTTTTTTTGTAAAAAGGGAAGGGTGTTACAGGGTGTGGTTCAGGGTCTCACTACAGGATTGGACTCCTAGTGATCCGACTGTTTACAGCCTCTCCCTAGAGCTGGGATTACAGGTGTGCGCCACCACGTCCATTCTCAATTGCCATCTCAGCATGCCCCAGGAGCGGGACTGGCATGGCAGGGGCAGGCCCAGGGATCAAACCCCCAGCCCCTGAGCCTGCTTACAGGTGCTTTAACTCTCTGAGCTATTTGGTTAGCTCTGGGCATTTGCAATTGTAATATTTCAATATATACCATTTAGGTTCCCATATCATCTTGTAAGTGGTTTATATAAATATATATGTTACTAAATTTATAATTTACTTCAATTTGTGATATCCAATCTCAGAATTTGAATGATGTTTCTCATAATATATATATTTAAAGGTGAAATGATTATTGAATGATCATTTCTCCCATTTATTTAATTACTTTAATTTTTCACTCAAAATAGTGTTATACACACTTGTAAGTACTGTGTAATAATAATAATAATAATAATAATGACTAAATTAACAACATTGTCTTTCATACATTAAAAATTATTTCCTCATCAAAAATAAATTCAGGAGACCCAGTAGAGGGCAGGTGCAAGAGTGCACACATGCATTTGGAGGGAAGACTGACTGTAACCTCTGAGTCCCAACACAGCCAGTCTAGAGATTATGGAGTGATCAGTGAGACCAGGAATGGGGCAGATATGAAACAGCAGCCAGGTGCTGCTCTAGTCAGGCTCTGGAGACCTCCGTCAAGAGAAGTCCAGTCCCAGCCCGCACATCCAGAGGTGAAGATCAGCTTCATATCCAGTGCAATTCCCATGGCAAATTTGGCTGGAGTACAAAGGACAGTTCTGGGATCTGACATATCAGAGACCTGTAAACATTAGAGGTATTTTATTCCTTTCATTCTCCCCTTTTGATCTGATTAGCTATCCTTTTACTGTCCAGTTGGATGTCATCACATTTTGTTTTGCATATCTTTTTGAGCTCCTCCTCCTCGTCCTCCTCCTCCTCGTCCTCCTC
>NW_004524959.1:676455-682271 GCF_000260255.1 Octodon degus
CAGGACTTTGCACTTGCCAGGAAGGCACTTTGTTGCTGGACTATATCCAAAGCCTCAACTACTTTTTGAATTTAAAATTTCAAGTGATGAAAAGTAAAAGAAAAGAAAAGAAAAGAATGAATAAACAGTGTCTTTTCCCTTCTTAATTATTTCTTTTCAGTTTTTCATTCTTTCCCTTCCTTAGTCCTCTAATTTCCCGAAATTTGTGTGATCATCCTTTGACCTTGACTCCATTACATTTGGCCTCATTCATCACTTTATCCTGTCTCCTATGCCTCATAACTTCACACCCACCTTATGAAGAAGGATAAAACCACTCCACTATGGGAAAATCACCTCTTGCAAGCACAGGGTATATGCTTGCATTTATTATATAACTTTAGAATTTGCTCCTGTGGTTGGAAGTAGCTGGTTAATGGTCACCATATCTACTGGTTGACATTGTGGTAACTTAAGGATCTAGAAGCTTAACTAAGTAACTCAGCTGCTCTACATCTTAGAGTAAAGTATGTCATAATATTAGCTCCCTTGGATGTTGTTTATCATGTTAACTTGTAAAGTTTAAGAGTGCAATTAAGTGACTCAGCAGCAGTCCTCATTCTGGAAACATCCTGCACCTGTGAAAGAAGTGGGCAGGGATGTGATGCTGGTGTAAAGGACCAATCCTAAGATGAACAGTGTGCATACAAAACAAAGGGGAGAAAAATCACCTTGTTCTCCCCACTTTGATCTTATAGGTTTGATGCCTTCTGCTTTCATGAACTGTTAATCCTCTGCTGTGTTAGCCTGATTTGAGCCAGTTGAATATGGAATGAATCCTCTACCAACATTTAATTAAATAAACCTTCAGAAACAGAAAATAAACTTTCAAACAAAAAGAAATGATGCTAAAAAGTAATAATGTTGGAGAAAAACATAGATAAAAGAATAGATAAAATTAGGAAAATTATGGATCCCCACTTCCAAAAAAAAAAAGAAAGAAATGATGGACATAAAAATGCTCAACAATGGAATGAAATGGAATCCACAAAACAGATCAAAACAGAAATCTAAGAAAATAAAGCATCCATTGAATGATGTGCAGTAGATTAAACAAAGGAAACAATAGAATATCTGATTTTGAAGACAGAATTTCAGCTAGTGATCAGAAAAAGAAAGTTATCTTAAAAATCACAAGAGGATATGAAAAAGCAGTATAGCAGCCAAAAGATGAGACCTAGAAACATAAAATAATATCTTTTGGGGTCAGTGAGAAAGTTGAAGATAGTACAAATGTCATGAAAAATTTTACAGAATAGAGCAGAAAAACTCCCAAGTTTGGATAAAGAATTTGACATACTCATAAATGAAGCCTATAAAACTTCAAAGAATATTAACCAAAATTAAAAATATATATATAATAATGAAATTTCTGAAAGTCAACACAAGAACAGAGTATTAAAAGCTATTAGAAAAAAGGAAACAAATCATCTATGAAGAAAAGCACGTCAGAGTCATGGCAGACTTCTAAATACCAACAATCAAGTCAGAAGAACTTGAAGTAATTCAAGTCCTGAAAGAAAACAACTTCTAACCCAAATATATCTACCCTGAAAAATTATGTTTCAAAATTCATGGAGAAATAAAACCTCTCATTCCAAAGAACAAATGAAGAAATTTATGGTCACCAAACCAACACTACAAGAAGTACTGAAAGATGTTCTAGAAAAAGATAACAATGAACACTGTTTCAAAAACAGCAATAGAAAGAAACTTCCAGGTAAACAAACCATTAAGCAGAAAGAGAAAGTAGGAAACCAACAGCAGGAAAAATGTCATGGCCGAGATAAGCCAATACATATCAGTAGTAGCCATAAGGAAACAGACTGGCAGAATGGATTAAAAATAAGGACCAAAATTATGCTGTATAAAAGAAACACATTTACTCACAATGAAATTTATAGACTGAAAATCAAAGGATAAAGAAACAACATTCCATGAACTAGGAATCTTCCACAAAAATTGCAGTAGCTACTGTTTGAAGACATTGTAACTTTGAAACCAAGAATGATCAAAGGAGATAAAGGTCACTGCATACTAGTTAGAGGAAAAATTAAAGAGGAAGAGATAATATGCGTACACCAATTATGGGAGCACCCAAATATATAACCCAATTGTCAATAGCTAGGAAAAATCAAATAAAAAGTAATACAATTAATTATCATAGGAGAAATTAACAACCCATTATTACAAAGAAATAGGTAAACTACACAAAAAACCAACAAATAAATATCACACCAGGGCCCTAGGAGATAGCTGAGTAGAATAAGCACTTGTCTGGCAAGCAGAGTCCTGAGTTCAATCCCTGATACCACAAAAAAAAAAAAAGAAATCGCACCAAACCTAACCACACTAAACCAAACTGAACAAATAGACTTAGTAGATAGTTTCAGAGTGTTCCACATGTCGTCAGAATATATATTCTTCTCAGATATACGTGGGATATTATCTAAATTGGAACATACACTAGACTTCAGAAGATGCTTCACTACATTAAAAATATATTGAAATGATCCCATGCACATTATCTGTCAATAATTCAATGAAATTGGAAATTAATGGCAAAAGAAACTGTAAAAACTACATAAACAAATGGAAGTTAAATAACCTCCAATTAAATAAGCAATAGGTCACAAATGAAATTAAAGAAAAAAGCAAAAAAAATATCTACAGCTACACAAGAATTCAGGTACAGCATACCAGAACTTACGGGACACAATGAAAACAGGCCTATGAGGGAAATTTATCACGGTGAATTCAAAAATCAGGAAAAATAAAATGAGCACAAAAAATAACAATGTTGCAATTCAAGCTTCTAGAAAAAAGAAGAGTGTGACAAGCCAGAAACCCATAAAAGGGAAGAAAATTATTTGAAAGAATCAATAAAAATCAATTAAATTGATAAACTCTAGGTCAACATTGCACAAATAAAGAAAAACACTCAAATTCATGCAGTGGCAATGAAAGGGCAAAATCAATAAGGTCCTGTGGAAAATTAGAAGCTTATCAATAACTTAAAATTTTTTACTTTTTAAAAAAAATCTTTACTCTTAAGATAGAAAAACAAAAGAAACGAAGAGATTCCCAGATAAGAATAAATTACCAAAGCTGAATTAAGGAGAAACAAAAATTCTGAAAAAAATGGCTATCACTTAATGAGAATGAAAGTGTAATTTAATATTACCAACAAAGACATGCCTAGGTGTTGATGCATTCTCTGCTGAACTATACAAAATATTTGAGAAAATTCAGTGACAATAATCCTGAATTCTTTAATGGAACTGAAAATGAAGTGATACTCCTTCATTCCTGGAGGCAAGTATTACTCAGGTACTAATCTTAGAGAAAGACCAAACCACAAAAAATAATAAGCTAAATTTGTTAGTGAACATACATACAAAAATTTTCAATCAGATATTAACAAACAGAATGCAGTATATCACATCATCAAGATTACACACCATGGGAGCTGGGGAGAGGACTCAGTGGAATAAGTACTTGCCTCGCAAGTGCAAGGTCCTGAGTTCAATCCCTGGTACCAACAAAAAAAAAAAAAAGAAAGAAAGAAAAAAAAAAATTACACAACCTGGCCAAGTGGTGTTCATCCCAGAATCCAGGGATGGTTTGACAATCACAGAGCAATAAATGCAGTATACCATATCAACAGAGTCAAAGACAAATACCACACTTGTCACTTGACTAGATGCAGAAAAAATCTTTTAGTGAAATCCAGCTCTAATTCATGGTAAAATCCTACAGAAAATAGTAATAGATGGTTTTTTATCTCAATTTAACAGAAAACTACTATCACAAATCAACGGCCAACATTATTCCAAATGGACAAAAAATAATGGAAGCTGTCATTCTAATATTAGGTACAATGTAAAGATGTCAACTATCACCACTCTTATTCAATATAGTTCTGAAAACATTAGTCCGAACAAATAGACAAGAGAAATAATGGGAATTAAGGATGGGAAAGGAAGAAGATAAATTGTCATTATTTGCAGCTGACATGATACTCTACACAGAAGATCACAAATACTCAACCAAATGACTTCTAGATATAATAACAACATTCAATAGCATAACTGTATATAAAGTCAGCACTCAAAAATCAATAGCAGTCCTGTACATGAACAACAAATTCAGCAAGAAAGAAATTAAGGAAACTATATCCTTCATACTAGAATCCAAAAAATGGAGTATTTATGAATGAAACTCAGAAAGAAAGTAAGAGATCTATACATTGGAAATACAATACTATGAAAAAGAGACTGAAGAGGTTATCAGAAAATGGAAAGATATCCCTTGTTCATGGATAGGAAGAGCCAACATAGTGAAAATGGCCATATTCCCAAAATTGTATTACAGATTTATTGCAATCCTGATTAAATTATTATTAACATATCTCCCATAACTAGAAAAAACATTATCAAATTCATCTGGAAACTGAAGAGACCTAAAATAGCAAAGGCAAGCCTGGGCAACAAAGGCAAGGCAGGGAACATCACAATCTTTAACTCAAAAATATCCTATAAAGAAAGCTACTGTGGTAAAATCAACATGGTCTTGGAAATAAAAAAAAAGACCTGAAGTTCAGTGAAACAAAAGCAAATGTAGCTGCAAACACACTCAACCAACTTATGTTTGACAAAGTAGCTAACCATTTTTACCAGTAAACAATAGGCTCTTCAAGAAATGGTGCTAAAAACTGGCTGAAAGTATAATTTAATAGTACCACATGCTGAAAACTAAAACTAGAGGCCAGGGAGATAGCTCAGTAGAATATGTGCTCCCCTGGCAAGAACAAGGGCCTGAGATCAATCCCTGATTTTGAAAAACAAAAACAACAAAAAACCATAAAACAAGACTCATGTCTATTGCTATGCACTAAACTAAATTCAATGCAAAAAAGATCTAAATATTAAAAGGTAAACACTGAATCTATTGAAATAAAATGTAGGTAGAAAATTTTGAAATGTAGGTGTAGTAATAGACTTTATGAAAAAAAGGTAAACACTAAAATAATCTAAAGAATCAAAAATTAAATTTCTCCTTGAAAAGTTTTTCATATAAAAATAAATTGCCAACAAAGCTGGAAAGACAATCCAAAGAGTGGGAAGAAATTTTATGCTATCATCACTCATATGAAAGACATATCTAAAATATATAAAAATTGAAAATAATCAGGCCTCAAAATTTAAAGACCCTATCAAACAATGTGTATATCAGATGAATATGTATTTCTCAGATGAATAGAAATAGCAAATAAATATATGAAAAACTGTTCAACACAGTTGATTATTTGAGAAATGCAAATTTAAAGAATGCTAACTTCTTTCTTACTCCAGAAAGAATGGCTGTCATGTAAAATCAACCAATAACAAATGCTGATAGAGCTGTGAAGAAATGGGAACCCTTCTCTTGGTGAGAGTGTTGTAGCCACTGTGAAAATCAGTGTGGAGATTCCTTAAAAATTTAGTATTAGAGTGCTCATTCAGTCCACCAATCCACCATCTGGGTATTTTTCCAGAAGAAATAAAAATGGCATGCTATAGTGATATATTTTCAGCCATGTTCATAGCAGCTCAATTTGTAATAGCTAAATCTTGAAACAACCTAAAAGCCCATAAATCAAGGAATGGATAAAAAAAGATGTGACCTTTTTACACAATGGAGTACCATTCAGCTATAAAGAAGGATAAACTTGAAACTTTTACAGGTAAATTGATGCAAGTTGAGACAATACTTGTAAGTGAAATAAATCAGACTCA
>NW_004524959.1:682850-700790 GCF_000260255.1 Octodon degus
AGACCTATATCTTTTAATCTGAGTAACTACTTAGAAGATAACAATAAATAATGTAATATCCATTGTTACTCTCCTACTATTTTGTTCTGACTTTTATATCACTGCTTTCATGTTCTTTTCAAAATAAATGTAGAATGAACTATGAACATTATCCTTGTAGAACTACAGTTCAGTAAAATTTGCTTCAGTCATAGTGCTAAAGAGTAGAATATATAGAAATAGTGTAAAACTTAAAGTTATACACTTATTAATGTATACGCAAATTTAAACTCTGTATTCATTTATGCTTTTAAAAAATTCAACCCCTTATTTCTTTCATCACTACATGTGTGTCCTAGTAATTTACATTTAAAATACAAAGAAAGAGCTATCTGTATGTGAATTCAAATCAATCAATAGTTGTTTCTCCTATAAATTTTTAAAATATATACATTATAAAGTGTATATTGTCAAGTGCTATACATTCTCAATTTTTCATCAAGCAAAGTATATGCCATGGGATTAAATTAAAATGTCCCTTTATTCCACAAATTTATGAAATTAGTTTATCCTGTAGAAGACAAAGCATAGTTAGTTGGACATATAGCTCAGTGGCACAAGCACTTGCCAATAATCCCCTAATGGATTTATGTAGGATATTTTCAGTAAGTTAGAAAAATATTAATTGATTTCTACAGATTACAGGTAGCCCATGCACTATGATACATTTTATAAACAAACAATCTTAAACCTGATAAAATTCTTAATTAAAATATATAGTAGATCCTTGTTCAAATGTGTCAATATAATCATATAATCATATAATATATAATATCATTAATAAAATGATCAACAATTATTACTAGAACACATTGAGAACATGCAATAGCACTATTATGACATGCAGTAATATTTTTCTACTTCAATTTATTGATGTGAAAGTATGACACTGAAAATATTTCACAATACACAGATATTTAATGCTGTTATCCTTGGTGACAAACCTCTGGTATTGACTCTTGTATCAGCAACTTATATTTAATCCTTTCTCCTGAGAGTGGTTCCTATTTTTGACACAGTTTGGAAAGCTAGACACTATTTCTTTTGAAATAATATTTATATGACTAATGAGCTGAAGTAATAAAAGGAAAAAAATGATGACATTCCTAGATTATGTATGTATATGTACTATTTTATTGTGAAATTATTTAAATATGTCTACAAAAATACATATATATTGTTGAGCACCTTGAAGCATATTGGTAAAAATAATACCTGTACAAATCATGTCTGTGAGAAATCAATTTTTATAGTCATCATGTACTAGATTACATGGTATACGTATGATGGGTATTTTTGCCAATAATATTAATAGACATTTATTACAATTTTATTTCCATAGTTCTAATTTTAAATATTTAACAATGTAGTGAGCTTTTGAAAGTGTCTTTAGATTTTAAACATTCTTCTCTCTGACCTTAGTAAAAGATTTTAAATTCAGTAGACTTCATTGAAAAAATATCAAAGTTAAATTTGGCATTTGGTCAAATTCAAAGAAAAGAATGATCATTGGAACATAATCCGTGTAAGAGATTTCTTTCAGTGCTTAGTAAATCCACAGATGCTCATTGTTCCAATCACCAAATAGCAATTTAAATAGAGAAAGCAATTGCAAAAGAAACCAGGTTTTATGTAGTTCAAGTAGTTCTCTAAGGAAAAGAGAAGAGCTAAGCCTGACTTTTCCAACTTAAAGTTTATAATGCTACTTTCAGATCTCTCTCAGAAATAGGAAAAGATAAAATATGAAGGATAAGAATGGAACTTCTATAACATGAGAAAGAAGCTTTAGTATTATTTCCAATACTTTGTGTAAGAGTAGGACCCAAGGTACATAACATTTCTGTATCCTAGTCACCTTATTTCTAAAATAACAAGTGGTGTGCTATTTGGTCCTATATTATATTTATTTAAAGCTAAGATATTTCACAAAGGTAACAGGCTGGGCCAATGGTACAGTACTTGCCTGGCAAGTGCAAGTTCCTCAGTTTAATTCCTGGCACCACCAACACCAACACTGCCAACAACAACCAACAAGCAAAAGGTAATGTAAGCCATTGGAAAAGATGAAAGGCAAATGCAAAGAGCAATATACAGCTTATGCTACATTCATACATAAAATAGCCAAAATTATATAGCAATTTATATAATAGCTCTATGATTTTGGCAGTATGAATGCTATTAAAAATAAAGATATTAGTAGTGAATATTTTCATTTTGGGACAGCTAAGTTTTCTTTTATTTCTTCTGGTAGCTTTTGCTTTGGCAAAGCTTATTTTAGCATTGTCACTCCCTGAGATATTCTGTCTTCTCAGGCAAGAGGCTTTGACTACTCAAAATACATGCACATATCAAGGAATTTCTGAACAGAACCCCAATGCATGGAAACAACATCAAGAATAAACAAATTGGGTCTTATCAGATTGAAAAACTTGTGCATGGCAAAGGAAGAAACCAACAGAATCAAGAGACAATCCATAGATGGAAATAAACATTGCTGTGTATTTCTCAGAGTGAACTAACATCTAAAATACATATTTAGAAAAGGCTGAGCCACCCCAATAAGTGGTCCTATCAAAATTGGGCCAAAGGTATGAATAGATACTTTTTAAATGAAATAAAAGGAGCCATTTAAAAAATAATCAATATCTCTGGCTGTTTGAAAAGTTAAGACAATGCTTAGACATCATCTCACTCCACAAAGAATGAAAGCTGAAGAAATCAAATAATAATGAGTGCTGGAGAGACTACAGGATAAAGGACCACTCTTGTATTAGTGATTTGAACAAAGATTAGTAAAACCAGTATGGAAATCAATATGGGGATTCCTCAAACTCTTCCCCAAAGAGTTAAAGATTTCACAGCACAATGATTCTTGCCTACAATGTTTGCAGTATCCTATACGGCCACCAATATATGAATGGGTAAAGAAAATGTGTCATTAAACTTAATGCAGAAGTACTTCAAAATACATAAGACACACAAACTTAAATATCACACGCTTTCTCCAACATGGAAAACTCAAAGCATAAGTAATTCAAAAACAAAATAGAACCGATAAAAAGACACAGAGAGGTAGACATTTTGTAAATGAAAATGGGCCCAAGAGATATGAAAAGAGCTGATGAAGTGGAGGGTTAGAGTCACACAAGTTATAAAGATATATTTTGTACATGTACCAACTCCCCATGATGGATGCAATTATTGTTAACTATAACCATCACCTATATATAGTACCACAGCTGTAAACTAAAAACAATATAAAACAGAAAAAAATGTGTGAATACACACATAAGCACACCATATCTCTATATTTTTCTAGCTCGCCTTTTATTAAATACTATCATTGTTACTATGGTCTTATATCTTTTATTTTTCTGTATCACTCAGTATGACAATTTAACTTTTGATTCTTCAAATATCATCTCCAATAGATCTTAAAATAAAAATTCCAAAAGCAAAGGCTTGTTTCTGTTGCCAGCAGCAGAACACTTAATCCTACAGGATTTATTTCATTAGTCATGTGGTAACTATGCCTGATATATATACACAAAAGACAGAGGGCATTTCTTCTTGGTCAAAGAGTAATATTGGCAGAGGCTGTTGCAGTCTGTCACTCTGATTAACCTGGTCCGTGACACTACAAAGGTGGTAATTAAAATGTCCATTGTACAAGCAGAGATGTTATCTCAAATTGGTGATTCTCTGCTTTTATGCTACAGATGTGCCACAACTAGGTTGGACAAAGCTGAGACTTCCTATATATAGGACTCATTTTCCTACTTAGCTCTGACATTTTGCCCCATTATATCGTTGCTTCTATTGATAGTGTAATTTTACTATATTTCCTTGAATGTCATATCAAATAGGAATATAAGCTTTAGGATAATTTCTCAGGAAGCTTGCAAGGTAAGATCTTTTCCAAAAATAAATCCCAGTTAAAATGATCAGCCACTCACTCAGATTCAGCATTTTATTGCAATGCAAAAGGATGTGCTAAATTATAAAATAATAATATAAATATATTTCAATATAAGCAAATAAGACTTATTGACAAATGACCTATCAGAGTACAGAGACAATCCATGAATAATGGGTGCAGTTGATAATGAATGTATGTGATTGTGCCTGACTTGAAGCTCCATAATTCAATACAATATCTACTATAATAAATGTGCTTAATGCACTGAAGTATTTTATTTAATTCTGAATTTTAGTAAGTGCGATTTTTGTCATTTTTGTATACACCTTCAATTCTCACTCATCATTTTTGTTGCCATTCCTGTCTTGTAATTTATCATACAATTTAAAGGACACATTGTGAAGTCTAGCCTGCAAGAGGTCATCACGTGGATGCAGAGTTCATGGTATGGAATAACTAACGGTTGAGTTGCCAATGAGCTACAAGTAGGCTACACAGAGAAGAAGTGCTCATTTAAGGAGAGTGTTATTTGTGCACATGTGTGATTGGAAGCAAGTCTATTGGAAATGGAGCTGTGAGAAACTCAGGTTGCAATTTATATTTGGACAAATATGATATTCTAGGAGATGATGTGATGCTATTTGGGTAAATGTAGAATTTCTGTACACAAATAAATGTTTCTTGTTGTACTTGAATAAGTGTAGTTTTTCACATGAAAAAATATTCATGCCTTGATACATAAGTCTTATTGCATTCTGTGGAGCAAATATTAATATGAGACCCCATCTTAGTTGCTTTTCTCTCCTTTCTGGGACAATACACTCAGCATCCAAAATGAAGGAAGGAAAGGTTTATTTAGCTTACAGTTAGTGGAAGTCCATACTCAGCTGGCTCCAAGACAGGGTGGCACACAGCACAGAGCAGCTGTTCATGGAGGAGGCAAAGAGCAAAAAGCAAAGGGAGGGGCAGCAGATCAGACAGCTAGCAGACCCCTCCCCATCTTTGCACGGTAGTGCAGATTACCCATCCCAGGTGCATGGTGCAGCTCTCCCACCTGCAAAAGTTAATCACATACTTCAGAAGCTACCTCATGAATTGGGCTTTGGGAGGACAACTAGACACAAACCATAACAGACCCATCTTACTTTTGTGGAACTGCAGTTCCAATTTTAGTATATGTGCTGCCGAAGCGAGCTCTGAGGAACTGTAGTATGGGTTGTTATTTATCAATCTGAATGATCTTTGTGTGTCTTCCTTAAACACCTAGAATCTCTCTTTGCTTCTCTAATCTTATCCTTCCTCTCAAAAAAATTGTCTGGTGTGAATACTTTTATTAAGAATATTTTATTTATTTATTTGTCTATTTGTTTGTTTATTTATTTGTTTCTTTATTATGTAGAACTGGGGATTGAACTCAGGCCCTTGCACCTTCCAGGCAAGTGCTTCTTCTACGAGCTATATCCTTGGCCCCTTATAAATAATATTTTAAAAGTATTTTAAATTGTCTTCTAGCTGGGTATGGTGGCACTTGTCTGGATTCCCAACACTCCGGAGGCTGAAGCAAGATCATTGTTAGTTTGAGACCATCCTGGGCTACAATATGAGCTCAAGTCCAGCCTGAACTGCGCAATGAGACTCTATCTCAAAAAAAAAAAAAAAAAAAAAAAAAAAAAAAAAAAAAAACAGAAACAAAATAAAACAATCTTCTACTTCTTTCCTGTAGCACATTAAGGAAAGAAAAAATAAAGTTTAAGGAGGTATCCAAGAGGCAGAAATGTGACATTGAAGGTCTAAGCACTGGAGCAAATTTCATTCAAATGTGAAGTTGAGTTTGGTGAAATTTATGCTCATTTTCAACACAAGTTCCTATTGGAGTCTTAGAAAATGTTACACAATATAGCTATATGACTGTAAATTAATACATCTAAAAGAAAATAGAGTTGAAGTTCCCAATAAATTTCGGAGAGAGTTTGCTTTCCTAGGTGTGCTTACAATATGAAGTGCTTCTATTATTGTTGTTTATGTTGTGGCTGTTACTGTTATTGTTGTTTAAACAAGCTAATGTGAGAATTTTTTATATATTGGGGTCATATTAATTAATATTTGAGATAACATGAATTGAGAATAAAGATTGAAAGGCTGTATGAAGAAACATGTCATTACCAAACTGTTGCCTAACAGATAAACGAGCTGAGCAAATTCCAGTTCTGAATGTGCTTAACATACTTCAACAATTTTTGCCATATAAATAAAGTCATGATTAGAAAATAAAAATGTCCTATCCCAGTCTCATGTACAACTCACTCTTAATTTATTTTGATATTAAAACATATAAAATTAGTCTTAGCACTGAATTGTTTATGAGGAATAATTAAGTTCTAATGTTTGGAAATTAGCCAAACAAGAAACTACCTTCCTACCCAAATCAGAATGTATTTCAGAGGAAGGGGTCATGATTAGGAAACTGAAGGGTCTTGATGGCACCAGATCCCTGCATACCCGGGGAGTGTTCCTTGATTGAGCACTACGTTAGTGAATGACTTTGAGAGTTCTTAAGTTGGCCAGAAAAGATTATTACAGTCATGAATAAACCTCATAACGATATGACAACCATGCTATAGGCCTGATCGTTTGAAGAGAGTAACAAAGCAAAACTATAAATGCATGTATACATATGTGTTTGTGCATGTGTCAGTATTTTGTCAGTCCTTTGGTGAAATAGAGGAGGGATTTTATTTTTTATAAATACAAACCATATGTATATCTTAGAAAGAATGACATGGATATGTTCTGAAATTGGATAAAAACATTCCTTGCTTTCTGTAGTCATAAAATAGTAATTGAAATAAACTTTCAATTGTTTTTCTTGATAGATTTCGAACAAATTTACTTTACTATACTTTTGTATCTTAACATTCTTTCAATATATCTTTAAAATTATAAATATGTTT
Organism: Octodon degus; assembly: GCF_000260255.1. Classification (NCBI taxonomy): domain Eukaryota; kingdom Metazoa; phylum Chordata; class Mammalia; order Rodentia; family Octodontidae; genus Octodon; species Octodon degus. The sequence continues at coordinate 689,760 of NW_004524959.1, forward strand.
TATGAATGAGATTATAGCAAGATTGCGTATTAAGATAAATCTTACATTCTTATATGTTGAATAAATACTTTCATTATGTTTTGGTTAGTCTTTTATTATTTCCCTACTATTTATGTTCTACTTTGTTATGATAAACTACAAGTTGAGTTTTTTGCTTTAACACAAATTAATTGAATTGCATTAATTCAAAAATGCAGTTAGCTTTAATCTCAGATCATGAAAGGATAGAATCACATAAACAGAATAAATTACCTAAATGTATTAGCAAAGCAAATATGATATATTTGGATTTGCTGAGACTGAATTGTTAATTAATTTAAAATTATGTTGTCCAGGGGGCTGGGGAGATGGCTCAGTGGAATAAGCGCTTCCCTGGCAAGCGCAAGGGTCTGAGTTCAATCCCTGGTTCTGCAAAAAAAAAAAAAAAAAATTATGTTGTCCTAATTATCTAAACTATATATTTTAGTGTGCAGTGATGGTAATGCAAATTGTTATTATAGCTATTTTTTATTAATAAGTATTTACAAAATTATGAGAACATATTCAAAACTCTATTTGAACACGAAGCAGGAAATACAAAAAAGCTGCAGCATTATCAGTAGAAGTATCCTAATAAAGACAGTCTTGGGTGGTGTGCATCCTGCTGACAGATTCCAGTTTCAAACAAATGTGCTAGGAACCTGGAACATTTCCTTATGTCAGGTCTGGTCCCTTATAGATTGTGCTGACTATATTGTCCCCTTTGGGAATATACTTCCTTGATTGGGACCCAGAAATAGTTCTTTCCATTCCTTCCTTCATGTGTGATCCTTCAGATCACAAAGAATCTGGTTGACTCCACAGCCACATCCATTCCTGGAGAAGCAAATACTATTCTTCATTTGGACCATAAGAGGTAACCATTTCTATGCAAGTCTATGATGAATACTGATGTGGTCTTGCTCTTTTCTATGTGACAAAGCATTGTTGCGTCTGATGCTTACATAAATCAAATCTTTATTTTCGATTCAATTTACCTCTATAGCACAGAGAGGGTTGGAATCCTGAGACTACTGCTCTTAGTGGTTGGCATCATTCTAGACGTTGTTATTCTCTGCTCACTGGGGCACTCCCATGGTTGTGGTATCAGCTGTCATTTGTTAAAAGATACAGTTTCTTCCATATATAAACCATTACCAGAAATTGCTTAATGATGTAATAAATAAGTGCAATAAGAGATTAAAATAAATTAAGTATACTCATTTATGAAATTTGAGAGTGGAATTATACTACTTGCTCTCTGTTGAATAGTATAATTCATAGTAGAATAAAAAGACAATAAACAAATTTCACAGCACTGATAGTAATGCATACTTAAACAGCAATGAAAGTGACACAAAATCTAGGATAATGTTTATAGCCATTCTGACGATCATATTAGTGAACATCTGACGTAAGTTGTCTAAATGTTTGCTCTTTCCGAATTTAGAATGAAGGTGTAAAGATTCAAGTAACTGAATTGGCTGTTGTGTTGGGTGAGCAGGAAAAAATGAAAATTTGGAGAATAGAAACTCACAATTATCATGATGTCATAATTTGGAAATAAGTAACAGAGAGACCAGCAGTATTTTAAAATAATAATAATAATAATAAACACAATATCAACATTCAAAGGAGATAACAGATTGTGTAGTATCAGAGGAAAGAATGGGAATGTCTTCTCGCTGTGTCCAAGTGACTTTCTGGTTATCATTTTTCATTACCCCTGAGGTTGGATATATATCTTGCTCTTGCATTCGATATGAGTTAACATTATTATTCTTAGTAATAATAATTTAATCTCTTGGAGGTAAAAAGTGATAATTGTGTAATAAAATCACCAAGGGAAATTCTGATATTAAGCCAGGTTGGGAATATCCACACAAAGATGACCTAATAAAAATTCTCAATTCCAATTTATTATATAAAATATATTTTATTTTAGAATAAACTTTATCTTTGATGAGTTGAGGTGAGGAAAAATCTAGACAAATTTACCCTTTCTAAAGGTTAAATTTACTAAAAGTAGTGACTAACACTTAAAGATTTTGCAGTGGTTTTCCAGGGGACTGGCATAAGTTTTATATAATTCCACTAATAATTGGAGCTCCATGGGAAGTGAGCTGCTGGAGCTCAATTTTTAACTATGTTTAATGAAATTGATGATAAAGAATGTAAGCTGAAGAAACAGAGCATAAAAATGGACAATCAAGTATAATATTAACTGATCAGCTTCAGAAAAAAAAGATTAATTTCAATACAGGAGGATACTGTCTTCCAAATATTTCTCACTTTTATATAGAAGAGAAATATTAAAAAGTATAAGCTAAAATGGCTGCAAAATGTAAGAAGTAATGCACAATAATCTATTAACCTTCACAATGGAAAATAACAGCAATAAATATGAAAAGAAGGTATTACTAATGCACTGCAGGATGGAATGGAAACATGGGGGTATGTATCTTGAATCATCTGAGTAATGAACATGAAAATTAGCAGCTACAACACTTGACAAAGGAGAAAAATAATTTCCCTGATAGAGAAGAGACTGAGAGCATGCGTGAAACAATTTCTTGAAAACATGTATTAATAAGAAGCAATTAGGGAGGAAATGGATAGTTCAAAATGCTTTTATGAGAATACAAAGTGTTTTCCAGTGCTAACACTACCAAGGTCTACTTGAGGCTATTCAAACTAAATGTATCCAAAGGTTTGTGTTTTCTTATTTTCTGCCTCATAATATAGACATCTTCATGGAATCACAGGCACTGATGGATTATGACTTTTGAGGGATTATGACAGAAGGCACCACTATGAAGGTACATGCAGCATTCTGAGGCTAGATACAAAAGTGACTGTAGTGTAATTTCTGAAATTTGAGGTTAGCTAGAGATTTACTGAGTGACAATATTGGAAAAAGAAAAAGAAAACAGAGAATCTTGTGAAAAATCCAGGTAAATTTAAACTTCTTGAAATTTTGTTCTTACACTATATTTAGTTGCAACTAGTAACTGAATTTTTTAACTTCTCTCTTATTCATTTATTTGGCCCAGGTTCTTGCTACGCAGCTCAGACTCATAGTAGTCCTCTTGTCTCATCTTCCCCAGCACTGGGATTATAGGTGCGCACCATCACACTGGGTTTTGGTGGCTGGCAAGGCGTCAGTGGTTCCGGGGTCAGCAGGGCGTGTGATACCTGGAATTTCACATGGTCCTTATGCTTGCCAGGCGAGTGACCACACCACTGAGCTATTTCCCCTGCCCACTTTCTATCTTTTGATAGAAAACTTTTGTTCATGCTTTATGGCATTCTCTGGAACTAGTAATTTTTTCAAATACATACAGTTTTCACATTTCAAGAATTAACTAGTGTTTCCTCAGCTTTTCCTTATTGTTAAATTGAAACAAAGTTATATCTCAGAAGTAGCCCTGCCACTAATTGTTTAGGTACATTGAATTGATTTATCCTTACAATGCACATATGTAGTAACCTGTTGTACTGAGAAAAGATTAGGGATATTCCAATTATTGTATTATGTACATATCTCATTTAAATAGTCTGTCAAAGGATAGTTATTGATATATGTACTCACAAATGTAGCTATTAATATCTATGTTCTTTACAAAGATGGAAACAGCACTATGAAAAGCAAAATCTTTGGAACACAATTATTTTTACTTAACTGCTGGTTGTAAAATCACAGAACAAATAGATCAGAAACTATTTTTAATGAAAGTAAATGAATGTTACTCTTTAAATTATATTCGATTTAATTAAGTTACATACTACACTTGAAATGTTGCAAGAAAGTAAAAAGGAAATATTTCCTCTATGATTGTTAAGAAAATTCATCTTATCTTAATTATTTTTCTTGTTGCTGGAGACAGAATACCAGACATCTAAAATAAAAGGGGAAAAGGTTTATTTAACTCTGAATTCTAGAGGTTTCAGGCAATAATTGGCTGACGCCAAGGCTAGGAGGCACGCGGCCCAGGAGCAACGGTTCATGGTGGTGAAACCAGAGAAAGGAACAAGAGAGAGCACAGGAGGAAAACAGGGCTCTCTCTGCCCCTTTATGGGATCCAGACTGTGGGGATCAGGGCAGTGCTCACGCCATCAGTATACTGACTCCGCAACCATTTGGCCTTCATCCCAGAAGGCCTGACGCAGTTCTGCACTATGAATCAGTCACAAACTCTAGATTTGGCTACCTCCAAAGAGCCTTCCCACCGCCCCGTGAGTGCCTGAGGTCTGGGGGGACATCCAGATACAGATCATAATAAAATATAAAGATTAGTGAATCAGCTAAAAACATAAAGATTAGTGAAACCATGTATCTTTCTGTTTTGCTATTTTATAAATCTCATTTTATGGAGATCAAGTTTTTTTTTCATCAAAACTAAGTATTCATGAGAAAGAGAGATAGGTCAGCAGAATAAGCACTTGGCTGACAAGTACAAGGTGCTAAGGTGCTCGATCATCGGTACCAATAAATCAAAAAAACCCTAAATATTCAATTTTTATGGAACGAGTGTTACGTAAGGGCTGCATCATAGCACATTCGTGACACATGATGAAACATATACTTTTACTACACAGCAAAGACTTGTGTGGGGAAAAATTTCATGGATGTCTTCTGTGATTCATGAAGGTGTTATTCTGTTTTTGTTTTCCTCTGCAAGGCACCACATTGACTATTTCAGAAACATGACCTGAGTTTAGATTATTTTAACATCTTTTAGGAATAGCTATGGTAACATGTGTCAAACCATTCTTCCTAATGTTCAAATTTATCCACAACTAGGATATTGTACATTAGATTTATACTGAACTGTACACACTTTTGACATGTTGGGTCCGTGTTCCTAATAAAATGTTGGTTTGAAGTCAAATATTTCTTAGAAAGATTTATTGTTAATACAAAACCTTCAACAAAGGTATTTATGGTTGAATACCCCCAGAAGAAGATGTAAATATAACAACAAGAAATGGTTAATGGGTAATATAATTTAGGGTCTGAATAAGTATTGAGGAGTCTTTGATAAGCCTCTATTAAGAGCCCAGTTCTTCCTATAGTGTGAAACTACTGTTATCACAACTTTGAGGAATGAATTGAAGAAAGGAGGAGGTTAGAAGATTTTTATTGAACATAATAGGAACAGCTTCTGATTTTCCAGGAGAGTTGTCCAGTGGATGTCCTCAGGTCCCCTCAATCCAGAGCTACTTATAGGTAAGCAGAGCATAGGAGCCGCTCAATTGTTTTATGCCTGTCTGTCAAGGGTGGCTCTGTGGAGTTAAGAACTCAGATTCTCTAACCCAGTTCTTCATAATGTAGAGTTTAAAGAAAACTGGAATTAAAAAAATCTTGTTAATTTATATTTAAATGTCTCACCCTCAGAATTTAATAAAAAGAGACAGCACCTCCCAGGAGGTAATGGAATGCATCCAATATCATCTTTTGAAGATTCCTTGCATTTTAAATTCCTCAAAACTCAGGGGCTTAGTAGGGAGAGATTCCAACTCTATTTAGGAAGTAGGGAGCTTGGGGGCAGAAGGAGGCATTGCATGTCACCTGTGGAAGTTCATCCTTGACCCAAAATTCTAGTCCACTCTCTATCTTTATTTTAATTATTGTTAATATGGCTGATTACCCAACTATGTCTCAGGCTCCTGTCCTAGCTATATGCCTTACTTATAGTCTAATCAAATACAAATAAACTGTCATTTACATTATGATATAAAGAGAATTTTTTCTATGTAATAACAGAAAGTTTGCCAATACTGTCAACCGTGGTCAGGTATAAAACAGGAATACAATGAATTAGACATTGATATTTTCATAAGAAAATGTGAAAGACCCTCTGGCCTCTTCTCAATGAGAAGAATCTGAAAAAAAAGTATAATTTGGTACTACAATTTTGAGGAGAAATGCCAATTAAAATATAAGCTGTTAAATATAAAGGAATCAGGATATAATGGTTTTGAAATGGTTCTTAACTAATAAGCAGCATCAACTGCTGGACATGCAGTTAAAAATATTTTCAAAAGATTTTGTGCCAGCCATGGTACATTCCTAGAGGTGTCTTTGGATATTCTGGAACTGCCAAGTATACTCTGCATGGTTTTGTCATCTTTGTCCCCCAGAAGACACCATTTGAGATAAATCTTTAATGAAAAAAGTTAATAAAATTTTAATTAAAAATTTAATAAATTTTAATGATAACATTTATTATTTTTTAAAATATCAGGACTTCTTAAAATTTTATATTCATGTAAATTCCCCAGAATCTTGTTAAAATTCAGATACTTATAAGGGAATTAGAGTTAGGGCTTGGCATTCTGATATTTTTCATTGTCTGCCAATAGAGCTGATTCCTGTTCAAGAACTACAAATTATGAAGCTTAGTTACAAATATGTCAAATAGGTTTATGCAAATTATTATGCTTTACTGAAAGAAAACAGTCTGTCTTCAGTTTTACTAAATGGTATATACACCATCCTTAATGTATGGAACATACACTAAAGCAGTTCACATATGCCTCAAAAAAGAAGTGGAACAAAATAATTATTGTTAGGGTTCATGGGCTCAGATTTATATTTTTTAATAAAATGATTTAGAAGTTAAAATATCTTCAGAATGTTACCAATGTCTATGTATCTGGGTTTTCTTTCCAGATGTGTTTTGTAGATTGATGTCTTAAACAAAGAAATGGAAAAAAAAATGAAAGATATCAAGGTTTCATATTTATTACAGGAAAAGAAAAATGCTTTGCAGAATGGGCTTGAGCCCATAATATTAGGAAAAGAAGTGAACACTCCAGTTGACAGTGAGAACCTGTGGAGGAATACAGGCTCTTGTAATCAGCAGTGGCTGTTTTTTGGGATCTTTCACTCCTCCAGGTTGTGCCAGCTCTAGGTCTTACTATCAAAACTCTGCTTGAGCTTTTGAGAAGATTGAAGATAACACTCTCATTGGTTCCATGTGTAGGACCTTAAGTGTTCTGTATGTGTAACCTAGAATTTGTGCTATAAAATGGGTCTTTTTATGACATCTAGTGCATATTCAGAAAATACACATGCCTATTAACAAATGAAAAGGACTGCATCTGTCAGTAAAAGGCAATTAGCTAGCAGCCATTCTTAAGACTAGGAGGATGTGTTTCCCTCAGACAATCAGGCCTGATCCTCCCTTTACACTATAGATAGGAATGTCCACCATGCATTTTATCTTTCAGTTCTGATCTCTTGCTGGTAAGAAAGCTATCTTAGCTTTTGACCTTCCCCATTCTTGCCTTTCCAGAATGAGGGTAGTGAGTCATGGGAAGTTGTTTGAATAACTCACTATGTGCATTTGAAGAAGAGATTTCCTTTTTTGATTTTTATTTCTGATCTTTTCCTATCACTTTTTACTTTCCTGGTTTGGGATGCATATTTTTGAGAATCTTTAGAGAGCAAGGAACTCTAAATAGTGTAAATGTTTCCCTCTTATCTAACAACTAAGAGCTAATAAATGGATACCACCAAGGTGAGCTACCACCAAAGAACAAGAAATACCTTCACTAATGTGTAAGTTGTGGTTACTTAAAAACTTTTAACACCTGGGATTTATAATTGAATTGCAGATATAGAGAAAAAATTTACAGTGGATTTTGTGTGAACTGTAGCCTAGCCTTGCTACTAAGTAATTAGGTATAGAGTACAAATGTCTTAGGGACTTTGCCCAGGGAAAGTTTTGAACCATTACTTGCTTCTGTCTCTAGAGATTAGCTCTTTTGCAGACTGGGAAGAACTTTACCCACTTCTAATGTTTTCTATAATTTTTCCTCTCCCTCACTGTCTGGTAATTGGAAAACAGTTGTTCAAGTCTCTTGATTATTTAATTTTGCTAGCACTCTTTTCTTCTTTAAACATGAGAGTTACACTTAGAACTCTAGGTGCAAGGAACAACTTTGCAGCCTTTATTTAAAATACTGGAGCCTGTTCATGTCTAATTGAACCTGAAAGGTGGGGTAAGAAAGAATTAAACTAATACTTTCCTTTCTAAAGCCCAAGACTCTAAAACAGCTGAGAGGATTTCTAGGAATAGGAGATTATCGTCACCTTTGGATAGCAGGGTATCGTGAGATCACATTACTCATATATGTATGAGCTGATAAAGGAAGACCAAAAGATAAGTACCAAAAGGTAAGTTAGAAATCAGAAAACCTGATTCATGAACTGCATTCTAGAAACTTAAACATGTGTTTCTCGATGCCTGATGCTAAGCCAACTGACAAGATACCATTTTAATTCATATGTTGATGAAAGGTGAGGCATCACTTTGGTAGTACTTACCCAGGATGTGGACTTACTCAAGAGCTTGAAGTGCATCTAAGTCATGGATAAGACATTACAACAAAAGGATGCCCTGTGTGTCTTGTAGTTGCATCTACTGAAGCTCTCAGAGATCTCTTTGTATACCTACTTCCCAGTGTGATAGAATTTTTTTCTTCCAAAAGGAGACTATGGACATTGTATAATTCTCTATATGCACACAGCTAGAGAACACTTATTAGACACAACCTTTATTGATCCTACTCTATGACACGAGTTCTTTCATGGAAATGTGGGGCAAGAAATTAAAGTTATGTAGTAGAGACTCTACATCATATGCTTGGAAGTTCTTCACTTGCCTCAAGGACTAGTGCTTAAAAAGCAGAATACATAGTTCTCACCAAGACTTTAGAACTCAGTAATGTACAAAAAGTCAGCATTTATACGGATTAAAAGTGTGCTGTCAAACTATTTCACATCATTAAGCCATATGCAAAAAAGAAACTCATGAAAACTACTGGATCTCCCAAAAATTATGATGATATAGATGAACTTTTATCATTTATTTATATGCCCTCTAAATTGACAGTAATGCACTGTAGTGGAAACTGAGAAAGAAATTTGTGAAATATAACAAAGTAACTGACAGCTACACCTGAAAAAAAAGGAACCTGAAGTTTCCCCTACAGACCTTCTTGATTTAGGAAGTGTTCCCTGATCATTCTCAACCCAAATATTCTCAGTCCGAAATTGAATGGACTCTCTACCATGGACACGAGTTTTTTTCAATCAGAAATCTTATAATCAGATGATGGTAAATTGTTCCTTTTTGGTGCTAACAAATTAAAAATTATTTTACATCAGACTTTCCACTTGGAGAGAGACAAGACCCACCAGACAACCTTGAAGTGATTCACTTTAAAGAAACTTTTTTCAAACAATATATCAGAGAAGGGCTGATGAGTTGGCTCAGTAGAATAAACACTTCCCTGGCAAGCACAAGGGCCTGAGTTCAATCCCCAGTTCCGAAAAGAAAAATATCAGAGAGGTATGATATGTGAACCCTCTCATAAAACCAGTCCTCAACTGGATCTTAGCCCCTCCAGTACACAGAGACATGATAAAGTACCTGGAGCACACTGTCAACTTCATTTTACTCATATGACAAAAAATAAGGTGCTTCAGTATCGACAGTTCTAAGTAGATACTGTCAGGAACTAGGTTGATGCCTTTCCTTGTAGAAGAGAAAAAGCACAAGAGTTGATAAACATTTTAGTGTCAGAAATCATCCCCAGGTTTAGACTTCCTAAAAGCTCGTAAAGTGATAAAGGGATCTCTTTTAATGCAGAGTTACCCAGGGTGTCTGAATGGTATGAGCATTCTCTGCCACATGCACTGAGTATGGAGGTCACAACCACCAGCAATGGCACAAAAATTAATGCAATATTAAAGAGACTACTTTGCAAAGTGACTCAGAAAACTCACCTACAAGGCTTCACTTACTATCATTAACCCTAATTAAACTAACAACTGACATCAAACTCTAGGCCTTCGTCCACTTGAAATGCTTTATGAACGCCCTTTTCCCAGCATGATTTTCTTTTAAGTAGATAAACAAATGCCTTACTAAAAGTTATTGCCTCACTGGTTAAATTAAAACAGACTCAAAAGATAATGGATGCTCAACTTAATTAAAAGAGAAATTCCTTTTTTTTTTTATTTGGAACAGGGTGTACAAGGTGTGCAGGGTCTCATTGATTAGAATGGACACTTATAGTGGTCCTCCTGTTTAGCGCCTCTCATGTGCTAGCATTATAGCTGTGACCACCATGCCCAGTCGCAATTGCTGTCTCAGGGTACTCTGGGAGGGTGGACCTGGCATGGGAGGCCCAGGGATCGAACTCAGGGCCCCTAAATCTAAGTAGATGCTTTAATCTACTAGCTATTTGACCAGCCCTGAAATTCCATTTTTTGTCCTGGAAATTTAGTCCCTGCCCTCATCATTTCTTTTCCTATGATCAATTTAGGCAGGACCATATACCATGATCCTGTCAACTCCATCAGCTGTCAAGGCATCAGACCTGGACTTTTGAATGCATCATAATTGATTCAAGATCTGGGAACCAAAAACTGTTGCTGCGAATGAGCAGCCTCCTGACTTCTAGGAAACAATAGAAGACTTAAGACTCTTGTTAAAATTTTTCAGATAAGCATTCTGAGTTGTTACTCTTAACCTTTTTAGTAGTTAATTTACCACTTATGGAGATTTCAGTTCCTTTCTACTTTGGGCACAGGAATATGCAGAATTGATACAACAAAAGCCTTGCTGAACACATGGCCTGTTCCCTTTGTGCATTATATCAGGACTTCCTTGATGGGTATCCCCACCTCAAGGAGATGATTGGGGTAAGCTATATGACTACTTTGATGCGACATAAAATAATTCAGTTCTTCATAGTTTAACCCTCTGTTACAAGGTATCCAGTGGCCTATAAACTAGGTTCTTAATGGTCTTGGAAATAATTTTTTTTTTCCTAAAAAATACCATTAAAGTTCGATCCCTGGAACCACATGCTACACTGGCCCTGCCTCTGGGCACTCTGAGCCTGCAATCAAGTCCTGGTGTGGTGGTGCACACCTGTAATCCCAGTGCTAGGGATGCTGAAAGTGGAAGGATCACTGAGTTCATCTGCATATTG
>NW_004524959.1:701007-710657 GCF_000260255.1 Octodon degus
GAGAGAGAGAGAGAGAGAGAGAGAGAGAGAGAGAGAGAGAGAGAGAGGTCATAGTCATAGATATGGTATACTTGTATATAGTTAACTTCAAGTGTATATCAGCATAGTAGAAGATCTCCCTTTGTTTGTGAACAAAGAAACCATTCTCAATTTTATTGGCATAACTCTACTAAGAGTTATGTTTCCTTGAGACAGCTATCCCTTAACAGTGTATTTACACACAAACTTTATGAGTCAATGACTAGTTTTCAACAGACTGATTTAATCACCTGAGAATTAGATGAGAAGCAACAAATAATACTCTTTGTTCTTTTGAGATGCAATCTGTGGCCCTGGATACTCCAGGCTGGAATTTGTGGCTGGAATTTGCATAGTTTCAAGGCAAGAGTGTCAAAAATATCAACCAACCTGTAAACTGACCCTATCTATCACAACAATGGTCTAGAAGTGGATTTTGGTGGTATGACCATTTGGCTTTTATTGTGCTTTCTCTAGGATTAGAGGATGTCACGAACATATTGAGGTCTTGCCCCATTATTCTCAAAAAACCTTAAAGGACACCTCACTTGGTCTCTCTCTGTTTCATAAGTCAAGTAAAGTTAATAAAATAAATTTTCTTCCAAATTTGGATGGCATTAGATATTCTAACAGCAGCACAAGGGAATACTTGTAGAATTGTAAAAGCTGAGTGCTGTGTATACAATTCTGGTCTGTCTCTAAATAGCTGATGGCTATTCAAGATATTAAGCAGGTTCATGCCACATCAGATTCTGGAATTTCCTAGCCCTTTACCTCCTTGTGGAAGGCTGTCGCTGGTTCTTCATAAAATATGTAAAAGATGAAGAACCAGGAGGAGGAAGGTTGAGGAAGAAGAAAGCTATCACACACCAATCATGGGTTATAAGAATTTCTAGTTAACGTTTGAAATGGTTCAGTAGAAGGCAAGTAAGTGGAAGTGCTGATTGATTTGAGTTGCATTGTAGGTATCTAGGTTACATAGAACTTAAACTACAGTCAGAGAGAGATTGGGCTGTCCCGGAAAAGCAAAGACATCCAAATTGTAGTTAATGGTATACCTGAAGAAATGTAAGCTTCAAGATAAATACAGAATGACCAGCTTTATATAGACTCCAAAGGTATAAACAATATCTTTAAATTCTATTGTCATTAGCACCACTGTAAGTGAATATATCTTCTAGTCTTCTAGATGTAAGACACACCAAGTTTATGTTCCCTGAAGTCTAAGAATTAATTTCAAGGGACAGAGGTTAAAAGTGGGGAAGATTTATTGAAATATAGTTAGTGAAAAACAGGAAGGATTCCAAAACTGGGTTATCACAGAGGTCATTTTTCTAAGAACAGAACAAAATCACTAGCAGGTATGAAATCACAGGGAGGGGAACATGGGCCAAATTATAATCTGCCCATAGATTACAAAAATAGCTGCTTAGGTAGTATTAAGCCAAGAGGAAGGTAGGGATGTAGCAAGAGTACATGGACAAAAAACAGGCACTCGTGGGAAGGGCTGGGTCTGGAGGCTCCGGACACTGACCTGTGTGGCTGGGTCTGCAGGCTCTGGCCACCCACCTGGGTGATTGATGTCTCTCTAGACTTTACTGGATCACTCAGTACTCATCACAGCACAGGCTCAAGTTTATCCCTCAGGGAGGCATGTCAGCCTGGTCACTGTGTTTATCTTGAGGCCTGGCCTTTCAGGGATGTGCTTCCAGAAGGTTCTAGTGCCTTCTCATTGTTTGGCAAGGACTCTTCCTAGAAACTAAGCCTGTCTGACTGCCTATTGATTTCTATCTAACCTATCTGCCTATAGAAAAGTCACAATGTGTGTAAAACAAGAGGCAAACTATAAAGAATCAATAGGGTTATCAGAATAGCCACTGAGCTGACACTGATCTAAAAAGAAAGGCATCATGTAGCAAGAACAGACATTTGTAGAAAGTAATGTGCACAGAACGTCCTCACAGGCATTAGTAGCTAAGGAGGGTGAGCAAAGCATCTGGATCCATTGCGACTTTGCTGTAAGTTACCTCTGACAAATAGCCATGACAACCACCCACTAGGACTCCCTCTGGAAATCCAGGAGCTATTCTTCTATCCTTATTTCCAATAAAGTTCTCCTAACTCCTTCCTTTGGCTTGCAGCTTCAGTTCTTGATGTTATGGCACCCAAATTTGGCACATTTGACATCTAATAGAGGTAAAATTTCTCTCAGTGATAATGAAAGGGATTTTTTTCATAGATTTGTTTTAATGAAACATTGGAATTTCTTTCTACTCCCCTATTTTTTATTAAAAGTAGACTATACATAGACATAATACATGGGTCTGGGGATATGGCTCAGTGGAATAAGCTCAAGGGCCTGAGTTCAATCCCTGGTTCAGCAAAAACAAGACAAAACAAAAACAAAAACAAACAAACAAAATATCATAATTATTTCTTAGAATCAAAATACTGAATATTATGTTTAAATGTAACAAATAAATGTATAATAGCTCTAAAGTAATTATTATGCTTTATTTCATATCATAGGATAACAGCTAAGTAAAGTTACTTTTTATTGCTTTTTCTGATAATGTGTATTTTAAAATGTGCTTAGCTTTGAGATTTAAAGGGAAGAAAAGTTGTTCACAGCTAGCGTTGTCAGTAGCCATAGAAAAGTTAAACATTACTGAAATTCCAATTAACAGACACCCTGTAGTTTCCCATTATAGTAATATTATAATTTAACTCAATTATTTTTATTATTAATTAATTTATTTATTAATCTATTTATTTATTTTGTAGAGGGTCTTACTAGGCAGCTCAGACTCTTAGTGATCCTCCTGTTTTAATCCCAGAGCTGAGATTATAGCCATCTGTTCTACCACACCCTGTCTAAGTAGCCAGGTAGATAGACGACATGGGTTACAGGAATCAAACCCCAGGTCCTGCGCTTGCCTAAGCAGGCACTTAACCTGCTGAGTTATCTCACCCGCCCTCAATTCTTTTTCATGATCATGGTATCTCCCTTGCTAGCTAAGTATACCTCAATTCTTTTTCAAAAGCAATTGGACTTTAATAGAATCTTTGAGGGGAAAATCGTAGAGGAGAATGATTAAAAACTACATAGTGTGTGTAGTATTCCTGCCATCTGACAATACAGTGAACTTTATTATAAATGTAATGTTAGTCAGTTTAAAAACACAAGCAGAGGGGCCGGGGAGATGGCTCAGTGGAATAAGCGCTTCCCTGGCAAGCGCAAGGGCCTGAGTTCAATCCCCGGTTCCACAAAAAAATAAAAATAAAATAAAATAAAATAAAAAACATAAAATAAAATAAAATAAAAACACAAGCAGAAAAATTTGACTTTTGTCTTTGAAATAAAAAATTGAATATTTCATGTTATATATAATGACTAATAAAAGTAAATATATTAGTCCTCATAAATCAAACAATATCAAATATCAAATATCATTGCAAAGTTATACATTTTTTAATTTCACTTGAGTTAGTTCATTTTTACACAAAAAGACAGTTATTGAGATTTATTTTTCAAATGTTTTCATATGTTTAACAAATATTATCCATTGATAGTGTATGTCCTTATAGATTAGGAAAAAGCAAATATTTGAAAAGAACACGTAGTATAACAACATATTTGATATAGAATAACTACTAATTTTCTTCAGTTAAGCAAGTGAGAAAGAAGTCTTGTAAATAAGTGGTGCCATTATTGAGCTCTATCAGAATCTAGCCATGTGGAGATAAAGATTCAAAGAAGAGAAAACTACTTAAAAGGCAAAAGCTATGTAAGTGATTCAAGAGTGTCATAAAGGGCCAGCTATCTATATGAAAAATTGGAATTTCATTTTTGTGAAATTTGAGTTTTGTTCAGCAGAACACAATGTTCACATGTGCCTGACATCATTCCCCTTTCTTCCTGCAGTGTCCTAAAATAGAAAGGTGACCAGGGAGAGGCAAGAAACTCAGATACATTCTCCTATCATCACACAAAGATAATTTATTGCCTGAATAAAGTGTTTTAATCTACATATTTTATTACAAATATATATTTATTATAAATGCTAACAACAATGATAATACTACAAGTTGTTTAAAATAGAAGGCAGAACACATATACTTCTTGCAAGCTTACTTTTTGTAATGGGGGAAACCAGTTTCATTGAAATGCTTCATTCTGGGAAATACACAGAGTCGCATTACAGCCTTGGAGCAGAGGGTCTGTGAATTGATGTCTAGATAATCAACATTTCTAATGTGTTAGGGAAAAGGAAGACAAGCAGGACAGAAACTGTATTCCAAACTTCTATCATTTACATGGACCATAAATGAAGCCAAAAGAGTCAAATTCTTGATCTTGGTTTTTATAGTTCACTTTCTCAATCCAAACATACATTTAAAAAAAATGTTGTCCTTATACATTTTTGAAATTTGCATTACAAGGCAAAGGTAACTCTTTCCTACAGAACAGGCAATATGAGGCATGATCCCCAAATTGAAAAGTAAAGCAGTAAACTAGTTAAAATTAACTAGTGAAAATCTATGACTTAATTATATAATTCCTAGGAGTAGTTTCTGAAAGTATGTAGTTATGTGTTTCCCTTATTTTTCTCAATAGTAATAGTGAGCTCTCTATGGTCACAAAGTTTTAGTAATTTTAAAGCAGCTTCACATACGTGATTGTTTAATTTGGTCACAACCATTTTATATATGGAAAAAATAATAATCAATCAGATTCTCTCATGTTCTGTATATATTATATAATCAATATTAAATTATATTTCAAGGTAACCATTAAATACTATTATTGCAAAGATTAAATGAGTAAAAGTGTAAAAGTGTTTAGACTCATGCCTAGGCCATAGGATGTATGAACATGATTAATTTTTGGATGATTATTATATAAAATGTTATGAATATGGTTTTATATATACTAGATATAGTTAGACCTAAAGTTAAAATATTCATACTCTTTTTTACAACATACAGAAATTGCCAAATAAATTAAATTCCAAAGTAGGAATTTCCTAGGTCCCTCAGACTTCACAGTGATGCTCATAGAAATTGCAATGGTTGGCCAAGGAGATAGCTCAGCAGCTTGAACACCTGCCTGGAAAGTGGAAGGTCCTGAGTTCGATCCCCAGTACCACCACCACCCCCCAAAAAGAAATTGTAGTAGTGCCCTTGGGATATTTTGATTCCAGTGATTTTTTTAAGCTAAAAGTCTAAGAACAAATATTATTTGCAACATTATACACAAGCAACCTAACACCAAGTCATTTACTATGATATCACTTGATATTGTTTGCCAAGAAAAGAGTGGAATGAACAATTGATAGATTTTTGATGGCGTGCAGTTTTCCGTCAAGTGACCTAATTTAATTCTTACAATAAATCTATGACTTAAATATTATACTTAAAACAAAATTCAAGCCCAATATTTGTCTGATTTGAGAACTGATACTTGTTCTAATTCAGCACAGGCAATGGATTTCTCAATCACATTACACCTTTGGAGCAGAGGATCTGTGAATAGATGTACAGACAATCAACATTTCTAATGTGTTAGGGGAAAAGAGGACAAGTAGGAAAGAAAATATCTTTCAAAATTCTATCATTTAAATGCCAATAAGTGAAGCCAAAAGAGTCAAATTCTTGATCTTGGTTTTTATTGTTCACTTTTTCAATTCAAACATACTTTAAAAAAAATGTTGTCCTTATATATTAAGTCATAAAATGGTTGTTGCAAGAACAATTTCAATAGGCCTACCATAAGAATCCCAAGCTGAAATTTACGCAAGGGAAATTTTACCCATTTTTAACTATTTTGGATTGAAGAAACATTTAAATAGGATGTATTTAAATAAAATAAAGTCACACAATGCTTATCAGGAGAGTGACTAAGACAGAAGTTTGTTTATGTTAGTCAATTAGGTTGTTGCTGAAACTATACTTGAAAGTGGGGTTCAGAAGCCTTTGGAAATTGTTTGCTGAAGGGGCTTTGAGGAGTTTGGAAAACAGAATTACAGAAGCATTATCATGCTGTAAACATAGCCTGATAGGTCATTCTGGTTGGTGTCCAGAAGACCAGAATGTGGTAAGAGAGCACACAGTAAAAGCCTGGTTAAGAAGCTTTAAATGGGCGTGACTGAAACTGAACTCGATACAATGAATAATTATTCCAAAGAATCTATCTGGTCTTTGCCCAGGTCCTAAGACTGTGAGGCTGATTAAAATGAAGGCCTCATTAATCTAGTGGAACAAATTTCAAGGTAATACATATTCAGACAGTGGCATAGGTACTGTGCACTTCATAAAACTGGTATTCTCACTGGTATTTTTAGTGAGAATACGAGGCAAGAGATAGAGATATATTCTTATGTTTTTAGTCTGAAGATTGGTCAGAAATGAATGAATGAATGTCAGTGTTTACCCTATGCTGCTATATGTTTAATGTATTTAGTTTTCTTTCTTATGTTTAGAGGGATTCTCAATTGAGAGTTTGCCTTGGAGAGTTTCAGAGGAGATGTTACAATTGAACTTTTCAGCATTGATGACATTATTAACACTTTGACAACTCACGGAGATAGATTAAAGGCATGTCAAGGTGTCAGTGAGATAGCTCAGTGGAATACATTGCCTGATTATGCAAGTTTAGACAAGCACAGGGATCATGGTTTGATCCCCAGCACCACATGCCATGCCGGCCCTGGGCAGGCTGAGCCAGTCACAGAGTCCAGGCATGGTCGTGCACATCTGTAATCCCAGCACTAGGGAAGCTGAAGATAGGAGAATCGCTATGAGTCTGAGCTGCATAGTGAGATCCTGAAACAATCAAATACATTAAAAATAATAATATTAATTTCAAAAAATTAAGGTATGTCAAATAATGAGGTAGATATGAGTTCTTTGGGGGATAGAATGATATAGTTCACACATTGCAGAATGTTCTATTGAGATCTAATTGACCCACAAAAGCCTCATGTTCAGATGTGGAGACTTGTTAGGGAAGCAGGTCACTGGGGTTTTGTCCCATGAGACTCAACTCTTGATACCTCGTCCTCTCCTATAATTTGTGGCATAATTTGGGCACCTTTTTTAAAAAAAATGTTTTTTCTTTTTCTTTTTATTATTTTTTCTTTAAATTTCTTATAACTTTTTTGTTTTTTTTCTTTCTTTTAAAATAATTTTATTGAGAAACCAATAGCAATAACAGTTTCAAAACAGGTTAGTAGGGCAGTTCCAATAATTAATACATTGCATATTGTTGTCTTCATAGTGATTATTCATAGTACAAGATGCAGACATGATATCCTGTCTACAAACACTATTAGTACAAATCCTTCCATTCATTGAATTAAATGAAAGTAGTTGTATATCGATGCTAACTATTTTGAATATATAGATACAAAATGGTCCTTCATTTGTGTCCCCTTTATTTGTTTAGTTTTGCCAGAGATGGCTATTCCATTGTCATTTAAACATTATAGGTGCATGAATTCAGCAAAATAGTAAAATACAGTCCAGTAGTTCATAATAGTAGTGGGTTATCCATAAGACTGGCAATGTCAAAAGTTTTTGACTTGAACCTTTTATAGCACTGCCTATTAATATGGCTTTAGCAAATTGGCCATGCAATGGCCGTGACTCATCTACATGGCTGACACTGACTAAGGATCTACAAACAGTTGTATGGGGTTTCAGGATAAACCCTGAGGGGATTTGACTGACCTTGTCAGGTACAAAAGTTACATTTCTTGTTACATACGTCTTGCCTTATCTTGGTTTTAGCTGTTCAACAGAAAAGTATAAAAATGAAGTATAAAAGGTTGAGCACCTTTGTTTTACCATATCCAAGATTTCTGCCCTCATGTACTGACCATTTAGTTAAACCATGAGCCAAAATTCATCTTTCTCCTTTATATTTATGTATATCAAGTATTTTCGAGGAATGGAAAATTGTGTAAGACAATGACTTAATAAGCAACTAAGTATCATTGTCCATCAATATGTATAAATAGAAATGAAAATATGATATTTGAAAGCAAAATCAAAATTTCATTAATTGGAACAATAGACCTTTCAGACATTGTAAGATTCTTCATTGTTAAAAGGTAAATATAGTAATGTATCTACATAAGAAAAATGCACTTAAGAGAATGAGATAGCTTATTTTATGTATTATTATTGATTCAGTCATTCATACAAAGAAGAATTTCTTTGTGCCAGACCTGAATATGTGCCAAAATTCAAAAATACAATTGTAAGCCATTAAATATCATTGTTCTTAAGAAAATTAAAGTACAGTAGAAGATGAAAGCATGTGCTCATATAATTTATTTTAGAAGAGTAGTGACTTTATTTAGATAAGAAAGAGAACACAGAATAAATTGATTTGTTCTGATGTGCTAGAAGAGAAAAAATTATATGTATGCTGAATCACAATAAGAGAAGAAAGGATATACTTAATTAGAGATAAAGAATAAGTGAATCCAAAATGAAAAAAATTATGCTCATAATATGCTTGCGTGTTTTCATACAACTCAAAAACATGTTGTGCTGTTTCAGTTTTTGAGAGAGAAGCCAGAAAGTTGGTACTAGAGGTTCTCAGGCATTATCTTCCTAGAAAAACAAGTTAGTAACTATCTATAAGTGAAATAAAAAGTAGGGAAAGAAATGAAATCCAAGACAAAGATGATGGAAAATAATGAAGCACCAAAAAGTTAAAAAAAGCCACAATAAAGAAGGTTGTGGGACCAGTTAATGCAAGCCTATGTCATTTTTTTCCCTAGCTAGCATGGAAAACTATGAAGAGGGATTCCATCCATGAATCCTGAGCTTTGGATGGCAAGTGTGACTCTGATGTTTCCAGCATTTCAGAGTGTTGTGAAAGAGAGTCTCTGTTATGCAATGTCCTGGAGCACTGGGGGTAAATTAGCATGGCTGATAATCAGGGAAGCAGCATGATGCTTTCAGAAACTCCTAAAGAGATCCCACTGCAAGATCCTGAAGATCAGAAAGTCAACAACAAAATCAATTGGCTTTTTTTGAAATTACAGAAAGTTTATTTTTTCCATAATTTTATTGAGAGACATATAGCAATGAGACAGTTTCAAATCAAATTGGTATGACATTTTCAATAATTAACACACTTCATACTGTCTTCCTAGTGGTTATTTTTCTGTACAAGATGCAGACATGATGTCCTATTTACAAAATCTATTAGAACAAATCCCTCTATTCATTAAGAGAATGTAACGATATATCTATCTTAGCCATTTTGAATACACAGATACAAAATAGACATTCATCTGCAAACTTTTTTTGTTTAGTTCTGTTATTTGAATAATACAGGTGTATTAAATCAGCAAAATATCCAGTATTCCACAATAGTATTGAGTCTTCTGCTTCACTGACAATGTCAGAAATTGTTGACCTGAATCCCCTACACCTCAACACCACACCATGGCTTTACTTCTTATACTTCATTTTTATACTTTTATGCTGGATGATTAAGACCAAGATAAAGCAAGACCTATGCAACAAGAGTTGTAGATTTTGAGTCTGATAAGGTCAGTGAAATGCCCTCAGGATTTATTCTGAGATCCTGTACCTCAGATTGTAGATCCTTT
>NW_004524959.1:711015-711845 GCF_000260255.1 Octodon degus
ATGAAAAACATTTAAAGAATTAAAATATATTTTAAAAATAGGCATAAAGAATTATATAATTCTTATGTTTATACATAAGTCAAGAAATCTAACCATATACAAACTTGTAGCAGGACAGTCCCGCAACATTCCTTTTCCTGTCTCCTTACATACCATCAAACACTCATCTGAAAACTAAATTAAGCAAATTATTGCATTTATAATACTATCATATAAATAAAATTCTTTTGACTGAATTTAACCAAGGTGGTGAATGATCTGTACATGGCCAAATATAAAATAATTATGAAAAAACTAGAGCAAGCATGAACTCATGGAAATATATTCCTTTTCATGTTTGGAAGCACTAATATTGTAAAATCACTTATCGTTCAATGCAATAGATGCACGTATTACAATCTGTAAAATATGTCACCTAACTAGAGTAACTGGAAGGGTTGCTACTGGGATAAGAAGAGACAAAGGTCAATATGAAAAACTGTCAGTATGGTAGGAGTAGGACTTCTCAGTAAGTGGTTTTGCTGAACTGGATATCCATATGCAGAAGAGTGAAGTCAGACCTTTACATCACTTTATATACAGAAAAGCAATTCAAAACATATTGAAGACTTAAAGTAAAAACATAAAACCAGAAAATTCATAGCCAAAAACTTCAGGATAAAGCTGGGGTTTAGATTTAACAATGATTGTCACATATGACAGACAAAGTGCATGGAACGATGGCACAAAAAAATAGAGACCTGGAATTATATCAGAATTGGAAAGCTCCCCAATAATGGAATGATCCACAGAACATAAAGGTGGCCTATACTACAAAACAAAATATTTGT
>NW_004524959.1:712815-713747 GCF_000260255.1 Octodon degus
TAAGTTTTTAATATCCAAAATATATAAGGAATTCACAGAACTTTATAGCAACAACACAAGATGCAAATAATCCAATTAAAAATGGACACAAGATGTGAATTGACATTTTCCTAAGAAAATACCCAACATGTTCAACATACACATTGAGTAAATGCCTAACATCCTTATACATCAGTGATGTATTAATCAAAAGCCTAATGAAGCATCACTTGCACCTAGTCTTTAGCAATGGTAATTAACAAAAATAAAAATAAGAAGTATTGGCAAGAATGTGAAAAATAAGGAGCTTTTGTACAGTTAGAAGGAATATAAGTTTTGCAACTACTCTACAAAAACTAAAAATAGAACTGCCAGTGGTTGTGGTGGTGCACGCCTGAGACTCCAGCACTCAGGAGGCTGATGGAGGAGGATCATTGTGAGTTCAGAGCAAGCCCGGGCTACATATAGAGTTCAAGACCATCCTTAACTATACAGTGAGACCCTTTCTCAATCCCCTCAATTCCTCCCCTGAAAAGAGAGAACTACCTTTGAGACAATTCCAAATGGGCATAAGATCCATGTATTTATGAATTGAATTTGGATCTTCAAGAGAGATCTGAACTCTCATTTTCATTTCAGCAGATTAACTAAGTTCAGAATATGGGTATAACCTAAATGTATACCATAATGTGTGGGTAAAGAAATCATGGCAGAAACATGCAATGACACATTATTTACTCTCATAAATGGAAGAAATTTCAAAGTTTGCAACAACATAGAAACCTATTCTAGCATTATACTATGTGAAATAAGACAGACACAAAATTAAAAATACTGCATGAGCTCACTTATATGTGCAATCTAAAAAAATCAGATCTGTAGAAGCAAAGAGTGGAAAGGTAGCTAGCAAGGCCTGGAGAGAAGAGACTGGAAGGAGTGGATCAAAGGCACCA
>NW_004524959.1:714302-716352 GCF_000260255.1 Octodon degus
AACTAAGGAAAGAGAAAGCAAGCAAGCAAGCTGTGGATTTTCCCAATATGTCTAAATCATGGAGGCTACAGGCCACTTTTTCTTAAATTGTTGAGATGGAGTCACAGAATCATATTTAGCTTCATAATCATCAAGTTTTGTAATTAGCTACTTCAGCATTTTTCTGTGCCAATCATATCTTGATAAAGTGGTTTGAAAAATATTGTCCTTTCATATATTTAACTATGAATGTTGACATCAACCAACATTCAAAAAGTGGTTGAGGGCTGGGGAGATAGCTCAGTAGAATAAGCACTTGCCTAGCATGCACATGGTCCTAGTTCAATCTCCATTACCACAAAAAAAAAAAAAAGGCTGAGTTATGTAGAGGCATAGTAATAGTTTCCTAAAACATTCTCCTATTTTCAGAAATGTTCAGTATACCTACAATAAATTTATGTTAAATAGAATTTGCAAACACCTCTTTACCAACCTTATATATCTCTAAAAAAAGTTCTTATAAACTACGTGTTTTCATATAAATGATTTACATGATTTTAGATAGAAACATAATATTTCAAAGTTATGAGCACATATTATCCAACAGCCTGAATTTTATTTAAAATAACTTAATAGTGTTCGTTTCTGTTTAGGAAAAAATTAATTAATTGCTTTCTATATGAATTTGTATGCAGCCTACCTATATCCTATATATTTTTTTAAATTTAACATGGCTATTATTTCTGTAAAGGGAACAATGCTTGAGGGTAGAGATTTTCCAGGACTTAATGCTGATGAACACTAAAGATTTAAAAGTTTCATGTTTTCAGTCCACTGTTATAACTAAGGCATGACATAATTGCTAAAAATTTTCTCAGTTTCTTGAAGTTATTATGACTGTGGTATATGAAAAGATCTAATAACATCTGGCTCAAATTGTTTATTCTAATTTGTGGTTACTTGTGTTTTTGTTTTGCTTTGCCTTATGTATTTGGCACAGTCTCACTACACAGCTTAGACTCATACTGATCCTCCTGTTTTCAGCCTCCCCAGTGCTGGGATTACAGGTGTGCACCACCACCCCTGTCTAGGTGGCCATCCCATCGTGCCCAGGGGCAGGGCAGGCACAGCATGTGGTATTGGGGATTAATCCCCAGTCCTTGTGCTTGCCTAACTTTGCTTAGTGCACTGAGGCATTTTGCTGGACCTTGTTTGTTCCATTTTGGTTTTGTCACTAATATGCAATTTATCCACTATAAGGTATTAGCTGAAAGTAGGTTATTCCCTTTGCTCAATTTCATTTGAGTCAAACTAAATGTCTCCTACTATGCTGTAATTTGCTGGTCTTCTTTTACTAGCCATTATTTTGCTCCTTTTTATTTTAATATTGAAATGTATTGCTCAATTCACTGTTTTGAATCTTTTATCTAGTGAGGCTGTCTAAATTTACACCATAAAATAAAAAAAATTGTAAAGAATAAATTCTTTTTTTACTAGTAGATGCTTGTGAGATGTAATGCTTACATTCATTTCAGGGAACTGGAACATGCACATAGCACATTTTAATGTTCGGTGCGTTATTTTGGCATAGACATCCTATGTAGTGCACTCTGGCCTTCAATTCACTGCACCCAGGTGAACATTGAACTTGCTGCATTTCCCTGCCATAGCCTCTAGCATAATGAGATTACAGGGGTGTGCCACCATGTCATGTATGAATCAAACTGAAGTTCTTTTCTATATATTTGGTACAGGGTCTACAGGATATTCAGGGTGTCATTGTGTAGATTGAACTCATAGTGATCCTCCTGTTTTCAGCCTCCCAAGCTCTGGGGTTTACAAAGCGTGCACCACCATGCCCAGGCTCAATATCCTTCTGAGGGTGTCCTGGGGGCGGCGCCTGCATGGTACTCTGAGGATACAGCTAAAATTCTAATAAGACTCCTCTCTTATAGTTTCTTTATTCATTTCCAAAATATCTGAAAATATAACTGGATTTTTTCATTTATGTTCATAAGAGATTCTGACTTTGAACTTTTTATGTTGCAATTTTTTTTCTTTTCTTTTTTTT
>NW_004524959.1:721307-722742 GCF_000260255.1 Octodon degus
GGGGATTGAACCGCGGTCCCTGTGCTTTGCCAAGCTTGTTCCAAGTAGGTGCTTTAGACCACTGAGCCATCTCTCCAGCCCCGACCATATTAATTTTCATTAAATGCATGGATATTTATGTTCTCCAATGTCATGTTGACTGATTTATTGAAAACTAAAAATGAGTTACACAACTGGGCAGATAGATCAATGGTCTAAGAGCCTGCTGACAAGCACAAGGATCTGGGTTTGATTCCTGGTGACACATGCCTTGCCAGCACCCAACACCAAGTTGGCCACTGAAATCAGGTGTGAGGATGCATGCCTGTAATCCCAGCACTGGGGAGCCTGGGATAGGAGGATCATGACATGTCTCCATTGTGCATTGAGACCCTGAACCAAATAGATGAATAAAAAACAAAACCAAAATGACTCACCAAGCAATAACTCACGGATATAAATCAATGCTATATAGTAAGTGGTAAAACTATTGTGTCTATAACGTCACTATTGTACATAAAATGTTGACAGACAGGATTACTAATCTTATATTTTAAGTATCTGTGTTCACATTATTTCAATGTAAAGTGTTATTTCCCAGAGTTCTGCTTACCTAGTGGCCTGGAAACTTCATTGATTTTTTTAGAACTCTTCCAAGTTAAGACACCATGGGCAGTCGACAGCATATAGCACATCAGATATGTCTCCCACCACATCCTGAGGACAGGTGTATTATCACCCTCCTTGTTCCCTCTGACCTCAGTCACAGTTCAATATTTTTAGCAAATCTTGTAGACATTGTCTGGAAGAACCATGGTAGCTATAGTGATCTGGAAAAGATTACAAGAAGGCAAACACAGAAATGTCGGCATTTAATCAATTATTATAAATACATACTTTTCTATGCATATAAATTTTTACACTGGTACAGAAGACAAAAGAAGAAAGGTACTAAACATTTCAATCTTCCAAAATCTCGGGTGATTTAATACAAATATTAGTAATGTAATCTTATTCTTTTAAGTATAACATACACAAAACAAATGTTAAACCAAGGGAGAACAGATATAAATCACTAAAACACTAGAAAAGCCAAATTTATTTTATTATCCTTTCTTATCTCTGAATTTTCTTATCTCTGAATTTTCTTTTTGTAAATTTATTTATTGGATCCAGAGTTTCACTATGAAATTCAGACTCTCCATGATCCTCCTGTCTAGTCTCCCAGCACTGGGATTACGCGTGAGCAGCACCACTCCTGGCTCCATTATTGGCAGGCATGCGGCAGCGGGGGTCAAACTCTGGTCCTTGTGTGTGCCAGGCAGGCACTTAGTTCGCTTGGCGATCTCCCCAGCCCTCATCTCTGAATTTTCTTTCTGATAGAATTTTATCATTCTCTGCTCTCTTCTTTTGTAAGAGAATCATAGACATAGTTATATGCATAGTTTTAAATATT
>NW_004524959.1:723342-725237 GCF_000260255.1 Octodon degus
ATTTTTCTCATTAAATAATATACTTATTAACCTGCTTCTTTTAGTATAATAAAATTACAAAAGTTAAAGTAACCTCTGTCTTATCCAGGTTTACTTGCTGAGGTAGAAGCAAATCTGAAAAGAATTTCTGCCTGCCTGTAGCATAAGAGCCTTTGGAACTTTCCAGATTTGTGGACATCTTCCTTTCTCAATTACGCAGCTGGTGTTTTTCACTGGAATTCAATTTCACTTAGGTTTCAAGTATGAAATTAACTAGAGAGGTCTCTTTCACAAGACTAAACTTATGAAAAGAGAAAATAAATCTTTTCTTTTCTCTCCTCTCTGTCTCCTTTCAAACAAGGAAGATTTGGTGATAACTAGTTCATTGCCTGTCACTTGCCGTGGGTATTTGACAGATTCCTTCAGTCCTCTAATTCTAGTGCAGCTAGAATGGAAAGTAGAACGTAGAATTTCAAGACAGCAGTGAAAGAAATTGGCGATTGGCTTTCAAGTGGCAAAAGTGGAAATGACTTCACTGGTCAGCATTGCATCTTGCCAGCAAAATTCAAAGTAAAAACAAGTTACCATTTAAATATTCTTTTAAAAGCATATAGTTGGTTTGCATGTAAAGCTTCAAGTCAATACAACAGCTTTTAATGTAAAGCTTTTAGATTATAAAATATTCATTAAAATGTCATGATAAGACAAATAGTTGTACTTCATACATTCTCAAAAAGAAAAACATCATATGCTTCATGATTTCTTTATGTTTATCCTTCTGTTTCTATAAATTGCTAACTTAATGACCCAAATTAATTTTGGATCCATATACTTTAAAATAAAGACTCTGACACTCACTGGATAAATATCTCTGACAAAGTAATTTCTTCATTTAAGTCTAAGCTTTATGTAAGCAGTAGAAAACAATTCCCACCATGTAAAAGTGAGATGTGGGTATTTAAAATGTTAAGTGAAAAATTTAAAATAGCCAAACAATAATAAGGATTTGCAAAAATTGTTATAGAAACAGTAATATATAGTTTTATTATAAGATTTAAAAAATGGTTAATTGCTATATGTCAAATCCTAGAGTTTAAATTGTTTCTTTTCTTTCTAAATCCTTGAGTTAGTAACCTGTTCCCTCATACTACTGAATATAATTTTTTATTTAGGAATAGTTTAGATGTCTTTAGTTAAAATGAAATCACACTTTAGTAGGTTAATAGGTTCTAATCCAAAATGAATGATGTCCTTGCAGAAAAGGAACCTTGGAAGACACACACAAAGACAACGCCATGATATGGTGAAAGTGAATATTCAGGTGATGTTTCTGTAAAGAAGTTATGTCCAGAATTGTCAGTAAACCACAAGAAGCTAAGAGAGAGTTATGGAAGATACTTTTCTTTCTGCATATCTGAACCAAACTCACTAGCAGTTTGAACTTGGACTTCTTATCCCCTTGCTCCAAACTGTGAGATAACAAATTTCTGCCATTTATACCAAGGTAGGGTTAGGTTTTGTAAGAATGTAAGAAGCTTCATCAACAGTGGGGTGGTGCTAGGAGGTGTTAAGGAGACAAGTGGAAAGGTCATTGGATCAACGGGTTCACAAACTTGCAGCAGGGTTGCTGGGGATCTTTTGGGACTTGGAGTTAGCTCTTGTTAGAGTTGTCAGCTCTGGAAAGTGGGAGTTTCCCTTCCCCTATGTCTTTGCAAAGCATTGATAGATTAAGCAAAAAAAAAAAAAACTAGATCCTTTACTATAATTAATTTTCAGATAAAAATTTATTGCTTATTTCATGTAATAAACCCCCTTGTAATATTTGGGACATCTTTTTACTAAAACAAATTATCTAAATCTAAAATACAATCTAGTTGGTGTCCTTGATATTTGGTTTGACAACCCCAGCATCTGGA
>NW_004524959.1:726287-735245 GCF_000260255.1 Octodon degus
TAAAATTTTGCACTAAAATGTGCCTGAGCAATCAAAATAGGAAAGGAGGTAATTTGTGAATCTAGATGAAAGAAAATGATATTCAATTTTGCATGATAGTGTGCTCAAAAAAATTCACAAAAGCTGGGGTAGAGGAAATGCTAGAAAATATGCTGCTGAAAAATATCATTTAGATGAAGAATTTGTGAAATACATTGCAGACATTCATATTTAACTTATGAAGGATTAAAGTCTTTTAAGATAGTTAAAGTTGTTTAAAGAGCTTAGATAATAAAATACAGATTTTGAAGGAAAAGAATGAGACAAGGGCCTGAGAGATAGCTCAGCTGTCTAAAGCACCTGCTTAGGCAAGCTTAGGCCAAGCGTAGGGACTGTGGTTCAATCCCCAGCACCACATGCCATGCCAGTCCTGTCCTCAGGGTGGGCTGCGATGGCCACAAAAAAAAAAAAAAAAGGAAGGAAAGGAAAGGAAAAGAATGAGCCAAGCTCACAGGTCCTTCAGTGTGGAGAACAGATGGCTTGGTAAAGGTAGGTGAAACATTGGATATAAACACAAGATATACAGCTCAGTGGGAAGCATTAGTTTGAACTGTGTGACAGAAAGAGAGAGAAGTAGATTGGATCTAAGAAATGTCAAGGAAATAAAATGGAGAGAACTTAGTGATAAATTAGCCATTGGGAGTAAAGGAGGTGGGCAAGTCATAGCTTACTGCCTGTCCTCTGCCTTAAAAAAATGGATTGAATTGGATCACTTACTGACATAAATAAAAATAGGAAATGTAGCAGTTAAGGAGAATTGGAAGACCATCATCATTTCTGTTGTGTGTATGTTTAACTTTGAGTTTCCTTAGACATGTGTAACATTTGAATTAAGCTATTGTGTAAATGGGTTGTATTCAGTGCAGAAAAAGGAGACAGACATATAACAATGGGATATCGTAGAGGTGATAAATGCACTTTTGTGAATGGCTACAATTGCCTTGGGTAGAGTGTAGTGTAAGAAGAGATCGTGTAACATCCAATCTTGAGAAATTTCAACAAGAAATGGCAGGTCAGGCAAGAATAAATCAGCAAGGAAGAGAAGGAAGGAAGACAAAGTAGGCAAGATGACAACTTAAAACTATCACGGATGCCAAGAAAAGAAATTTTTCAACAGGTAGAGCATCCTCAGAAGGTTTGAAGTTCCTATGAGTTCTAATATATTCTGAATTGACAATGTGTGCTTGGTTATTCCAGTGAAGGAGAATAGTGATAATAATGGGGAATGGTGTGTGTGTGTGTGTGTGTGTGTGTGTGCATTAATGGGTGTGTGTTTCTGTGCATGTATCTCTGCAAATTTTATGGAATTTAATATATGTAACTGGAACATTATATATAATATAAATGTCTTAATTTGGATTCTCTATGACTAATATATTGTTATATGATGTTTCCCATAGAAAACATTGCATGTTTCTATGCATATTTGTTTAAAATATATAGTAGTGTCCATTAAATTGTCTTGAGAATAAAAGCATATTTAAGTAATTGTTACAGTTTAATCATAAATGTATATTTTGAACTGAAAACAATATCTTAATTACTTAGTGCTTCTTTTTCAATGCATGATTTCAAGAATTACATTTAATAAGTAATTAGAATCCTAGGTATAATATTTCTTATTTTCCTCAATTACTCAACAGAAATAAATGAAGTTGATCATTCCTAATTTTATAGTAGCTTTTTAAATATTCTTGAATAAATGTTCTCAAGAAAATAATTTTTGGTGTGTTGAGAGAAATTATCTTTTGCTGAACTTTATGATTAAAATTTAAAACATTCATTCTAAATCATGATTATTGAAAGAACAGAAATAAAGCAGAAGTTATGGATGTGCAGTTAATTCTTTATGATAAGATTTAATAATCCAGTTGGTTGTGTACCAGCTTTGTGGAACTTATCTAGCAAAGTGCTATACGCTGGGTGTTTAAGTATTAAAACAACAAAAATATAGCATCTCACTACTTTGCATGATAGAATTAAAACATCGAGTCTGCAAGCCATGTTTGCTCTGAGAGCTGCTGATCTTCTGTCTCTGTGTACATTCTAATAGTTGATGACAGTCTTAGGTGTTCAATCCTTGTAAATGAGCAGCTGCAATCTCTGTACCCCTCCTATCATGGCATTCTTCTGTATGTCTATACTTCTGTGGCCCCCTTTTTCACTACATTATTAATTCCATTTCATTAGAGGTACAGCTACTGCAGGATGACCGCATCTTCATTGGTTATATTTCCAGTCTCTGTTTGCAAATAACTTTAAATTCTGAGTCAGGAGGTTTAGTCCTTTCACATTTCTTTTTCACAGTATTCAATTCAATCTACAACAAGTGCTAAAAACATGACAAACAGGCATAACTATCAGCATTTCTCTTCTGATTTAAGTACGTAAGAGACTGTTTGCCCCTAAATCATCTACCCAGGCTTATAAATGTCACTCAGCTATTAATACATACATATGTTTAAAGGCACAAAGTAGATGTGTAAGCACAGGTGTTGGAATGTGTGTTATAGCAATAAGCTCACAGGCTCCCACAGGTTCTAGGCTTTTGTGCTAAACAGATTATCTACTCTCTTTCCTACTTTCCTCAGTTGTACACAGACATATACACTTACTGATCTTGTTAAACACATGTATGATAAGTTATCTCTTTATATAGTATTAGAATATAAACATAAAAATTTACATGTGATTTATATAAATATATTTAACTTTATATGTTTGCAAAATATATTTATATAATATATAAATATGCACTATA
This sequence comes from Octodon degus, assembly GCF_000260255.1. Lineage (NCBI taxonomy): Eukaryota > Metazoa > Chordata > Mammalia > Rodentia > Octodontidae > Octodon > Octodon degus. The sequence goes on from NW_004524959.1 coordinate 729,088, forward strand.
TGTAAATATTATATAATGTAAAATTTAATACATTTATAAGAGTGAAATAATCTCATATTTAAATGGGTAAGAAAAATCAACACATGTTAATAATTCCATAAATATTATTAAAATGCATTTCTGAGAGAAAGAACATCAAAGATAGTCAAGAGTTTCAGGTATCACCAATTAAATGAACAGCTTGTAACAGATGAAACTCCTCATGAGGAAGTTTTAAAATGCTGTAATTCAGACAGTGCTTTGAAGTTAAATGATACTATGGAATAGGGGAAAATAAGAGGTATTACATTCAACCTATTTTTATCCAGAGGATAATTTCTAAAAAGCATCATCAAAAGGCAGAACATTAGCAGAAAGCTCTGCTTGCTGAGCAACTCTGGGTGTAATGGCCACTGCTCAGGGCAGGAAATAAAGACACCACAAAAGGTGAACACAGAATGAGAATAGGAATCTACTTAATATTAAATTCTAATTACACATGGTGTAAACTTTAAGATGCCTTAAGATAAAGCATTAGATGTGTAGCTACACTAAGTCTTCAGGGGTATAGAGAAAAATGCTTCAAGTTTATAAATCTGGGGCTTTTGATTGATTCCTATTGCAGAGCCAGAGCAGATGTAAGGAAGGGCCCAGTGAAAGCAACCAGGTTACATACTTAGTATACAACAAGTGGAAGGAATAAGACCAAAACTGAAATTGTGAAACTAACACAAAACTCTCGGGGAAATTAACACAATGCCATATTTTGTACATCTTGTGTAAAGAAAATTCAATCTGACCCTTATGAATTATCTAATGACATTTTCTTATGATTAAGATTAGTCATATTTGCAAGTACACATGAAACTTTTCCCAAAATAGACCATAAACTGAACCAGAGAACAAATCTTAACATATTTCTAACAATAAGAATTATATGGAATGTGGTAAATGTAATAAGAAAATATCAGAAATTATAAAACGAAAGGAAAAGTAAACAAACTATCCTCAATTCATATTTTTATTTCTTTGTTTTCTAAGAAGAGTACAAATTAGAATAAAAACAGAACAAATTACAAGTGATACATAATTTCACTAAACAAAGTAATATGAATTTCACAGTATTTGCTGTAATACATAGTGTTGTCTTCCAACCAATTATCCATATTACCAGATATATGCATGTAAAATGGGAAGAAGAAGAAGAAGAAGAAGAAGAAGAAGAAGAAGAAGAAGAAGAAGAAGAAGAAGAAGAAGAAGAAAGAAAGAAAGAAATGTATAAGAAATTAAGAAGAGAAAATGTACAATCAATTGAAAAAAGAAGATAAAACATAATATTTTCTTCTTCTTTCCATAGACCACCAGAAATGCATAGTACAGCTGTCCAAACAATTCTGGTTACAGACATTGATGAATCTCTTTCCCCTACTCCATCTCCTGTCTTTCTCTTCATCACAATATTTTTTTCCTTCTGAATGAGTTCATTCTTTTTACCCATTATCTGTTGTATCCTTTATATTCCATTTTTTCTCTTTCAGCTAAATCCTGGAAATAACCTAGATGCCTGTCACCTGAAGAATGGATAAAGAAAAGATGGTATTTTTACACAATGAAGCATTATTCAGCTATAAAACAGGATGAATTTGAGTCTTTTGTTGGTAAATGGATGCAAGTAGAGAACATATTCTTATATGAAATAAATCAAAATAGCATGTACAAACATTGTGTTGTCTCCTTAGTGTTCGAATCACAACTCATATTTGAAAATGTATTAATACATGTGAGAAAAGCATGCATTCAAAAATTGTACAAAGCTTTACCCTTCCTAAAGAATAATGTAGCAAGCCCTAGCAAAGGAAACTTTTAAGGAGAGAGCTAGTGAGAAAGACAGAGAAATTGAGAATCTATATGAAAGACCATATAAAGAATATCAAAATTTAATAGCACAGAGATTCAAAGAGAACAGAGAAGATGTCATCAAGAAAAAAACCTTAATAACTATTATTTAAGAATCTGTAAACTTTGCAATTTGTAAGCTAGAAAAAGGTGATTTTTTTAAAGTACCATGAATCTTTAAGCAGATACACCAATTCTCAGAAATATCTTCAAATGTATCAGAGTTCCTAAAAAAATATTCTGAAAGTGTCAAGGTAAATAAATGTCAATAAAATAAGAACTCAGAGAGGCAGGTTTTAGCTTGGCAGTATTTGTTAGGCCATATATTTCAAAGTCTACTTTTAGTTTTTCTATAGATTTATAGAGAATGTGAGAGGAACACAAAGTTCGGTTTCACAATAATGTGGGTGATCCTTCCAAAATGAACAATATCTTCAGCATGCAATGGAAACTAAAATATATTTTTTCAAGGTCCTATACCAAGATAACTGATTTAAAAGAATTACCACAGTTGTGAGAATAACTGGAGGATCAAAATGAATATCTGAGAAATCATGACAAAAATCTTTTATATGTAATCAAAGTGTTAAAAAATACAAATTTTGAGTTAAGTATTAAACCATCAGTTAGAGAATATGCCCTGATGTCTGGTATAGCAATGGAGAATTCGCTGTGTTGGAAATTATATTAAAACTAAATGTAAAGATAAAAATTCCCAAAAATAGCTTTCCAATAGAGAACACAGCTCAGAACAGGAAAGACTACCAAAGTAACATACAGCACACACAATCCTACAAAGGGGGTGGACTTACAAGTACCCCCACACTTGAGCTAATTGGAAACAGAAAATTAATTCTATGTTTGTCATACATAGAAAGACACACTCAAGAACACATGTGTGCTCATATACATTTTTCTAAAAAAATGTTTGCAGAAAATAGTTTCATACAACAATACATGAAAATTCTAAAACTGTAGGAATTTGGAAAACAGAAATCATTCAAAGGGATATAGTCAAAGGACCTGAATGTGCAAACTAAATAATAATAATAATAATAATAATCATCATCATCATCATCATCATCATCATCATCATCATCATCATCCAGCAACTGGATAACAAATCTTCAAAATATATGAAGTGAAAACTAGATAAATGTGCAATTATAAGTTGAAACTTTGCAATTTATGTCTACGTTATTAATGGGATAAACTAAAGAAAATTAGTGCAACTACAAAAAGACATCACATACCATTAAATATTTACCATAGATGTTAACATTTGTAGAAAACCAGCCAAGGAATATATAAAGAACATTCATAAAAGCAGGGTATTTGATGTGTATTAAAACAAGCAAGAACTTAAAAATATAAAATATGTGCATCAAAGAAATATTGACCTTGAAATAATAGAAAAAAATCTAAAAATTACTCACATCTTCAAAATTAAGGTACAGATATCTGTGCACCAAAGGTCAAAGAAGATGCAGATACATTAGAAAATGAAATACATTTAATTAAAATAAAAAGATAATGTATTGGCATTATGGATACAAATTAATAGACTATGGATACAAATTAATAGATCTAATTAATACAGTACATAGTAGGAGCAATGAGTAGGGATAAAATTTACACACGAAGGAAACATGAATTTGTGAACAGAGAAATAATGCCCCTTGTCTGGAGACAGGTAGCTAAAACTTTTCTCACTCTTGTGTGTTGTATCCCATGAAGTATGCGTTTTATTCATAAATTCTGCCTACACTATGTCTTCAAGATTTCTCTTCTAGTAGATTCGGTGCTTCTGTTTTCATATTTAGATCTTTGATCCATTTTCACTTTAGTTTAATATGTGGTGATAGATATGGACCTAGTTTTAGTTTTTGGCATGGAAGCAGCCATTTTTCCCAGCACTATTTACTAAAGCAACTTTACCTCTTCCAGAGTACATGTTTGGCCTCCTCGTCAAAAATAAGGATGCTGTGTGCTTTTGTAGTTATGTCTGAATCATCTAAATTGCTCCACCGATTTTCAATTTGGTGAAAATTCTTCACCAAAACCCGTTTCTTTGAAAGAGTGGTGTGGGAAACACAATTTCAAAATGTCCCTCTTAATTTTAGTTCTTGTCTCTACTTATTCAATCAGGTGTGAATCAAATTATTGTTATGAACTGACTTTACAGATAGAATTAAACCAATCATGACATAAGGAAACTGTTGCGGTTTATCTAGCACTTTCTTACTAATTTCTGAATTCAAAAGAAGAAGGAGGAGGAGAAGAAGAAAGAGAAGTAGGAAGAGAAGTAGTAGGAAGCTGAGGATGAGGAGGGCAAGGAGGAGGACCACGAGGAGGGCAAGGAGGAGGACCAGGAGGAGGACGAGAAGGAGAAGGAGCCAAAGAGCCAATCAGAGGGATGCACCAGCAGAAGATGGAAGAAATCTTACACTTGAAAATACACCATTGGTGGCAGAACATAAGGGAGCAAAAGGAAATGTCAGAGACACTCCATTAGGAGATACTGTCACCTTCCTGGTAAAAATTAGCAAAAAAAGAAATGGGCACTGGAGTCCCAGAACCAAAGTACCTGAATTCTATAAATAATTTGAGCATGCTTGGACATGGAGTCTTCTAATAAAGTTCAGTAAGCAAGCACCCTGATTATAGCCTCTCAATACCCAGATCAAAGAATAACTATAGGCCAAAGCAACTTAGAATTCAGATAAGTGGAAGTATAAAAAATAAGTTTGAGGTGTTTTAAATTATTCAGTATGGGTAACTTTAATGGCTTACAGAATAAACTGTATGCAATAACAGTAATCATTATTCTTCTAACTGAATGATAAAGAAAAAGAAGGCAAAACTTTAACGATGAGGTATTTAAAGGGAAACAACACAATAGTTTCTACAATTTTTTATTGTAAAGAGAAAATAAAAAAAAATAATGATGGAAAATTTTAAAATACTAGGAGGGTAACAATCATTAAAATATTGCATAATATTATCGGCAAAGTAGTTGCTTAGATTACAGGACATAAGTTTGAATGATTGATCACATGGGCTGGGGAGACAGTTTAGGGGCATACACATGGTTCCAAGTTTGAATCCTAGTACTACTGCTGTGCTGACCCCAGAAACCTGATGTGCTGTGCCAACCCTGGAACCTGGGCTTGCCATGCAGGTCCCAGAACCCTAGCGAGACCCATTATCAAAAAAATTATGAACAAATAATATAAATATAAACTTTTCTTTTCAATGAACCAGTTTAAATTAGTAGTATAACTGCAACTATATTGTTTACTTATTCACTTATTTATTTTTTTTCTTTTTTCTTCATTTCCCCATCCCATTTTTCTCTTTGCTTTTGAGCAATTTCTTCCCATTTCTCAGTACCTAGTATACATTTTGAATCTTATTTACACTCTCAGTTTCTTAAACTAAGGAAACAATATGATGTTTACACATTTGAGTCTGGTTTATTTGACTTATGAGTATGGTCTCAAAGTGTATATATTTACCTATAAAAGTCTCAAGTTTATCCTTCTTCATAGCTGGGGGGTACTCCATTGTATAAAAGTAACACATCTTATTTATTGAGGCCTCAGTTGGTGGGCTTTGGGTTGTTTACAAAGATTTAGCTATTACAAATTGTTCTGCTATAAATATGGGTGCATGCATAACACTGTGCTATGGAGCTTTCAGTTCTTCTGGAAAAATGCCAGAGAGAATAGTTGGAACCTCTAATTCTAGCATTTGAGAAATCACTACACTGATTTCCACAGTAGCTGTATTAGCTGCAGTCCCACCAACAGAGGAAAGGGTTCCTTTTTTCCCACAACCAAGCCAGCTTTTGTTATTGTTGATTTCTTCATGATAGCCATTCTTCATGGTGTGAGGTGAAATTTCAGGGTGATTCTATTTTACATCTTCTGAATGACCAATGATTTTAAACATCTTTTATTTATTATTTTAATTTTTTATTCATTTTAATGAGAACATAAAATAGCACTGAAACAGTTTCAAAACAGGTTAGTAGGAGAGTTACAATAAATAATTAATACATTGCATATTGTTGTCTTAGTAGCGGTTATCCAGAGGACAAGATGCAGACGTGATCTCTTGTCTAAACTAAATTAGTACAAACCTTTCTTCATTGAACTAAGAGAAAGTAGCTGTATATCTAACCTATTTTGTATATATATATATTTTTTTTCACTAGAAAATGGTCTTTCAGGCTAGGGAGATGGCTCAGTGGAATAAGTGCTTCCCTGGCAAGCACAAGG